>NC_012873.2:39021396-39321396 GCF_000003195.3 Sorghum bicolor
ATGCATCCTATTTTGTACTTAAAATATGGGTGTGACATCCGCCGTCGTCACCACCTGGACCTCTTGTATTACAAGTGCTAAATTAATCTATCAATTGATTACAAGTGCTAAATTAATCTATCAATTCAAAACAGAGTTAGAATCCATTCCATACTATATATAGTTAGTATTGAAATAATGTAACATGAATTGATTGCAAATGCTAACTTAATCTGAATCAATTCAAATTAAATGATTTATAATCCATTTCATACTATATATAGTCAATACTGAAATAATTTAACATGAATTTATTATTGCAACTGCTAAATTAATCTCTATCGACTGATTAAATCTCCTAAATCCAAACTAGAAGAAGAGGGCTTCTACAGCACATTCCACACAGCCATCTCCGAATGAAAATTAAAATCTCAGCAAACTAGATGAACAGTAAACCAAGAAAACCCCCAACCTGCTGCTCGCCGCCGGGAACCTCCGCCGTCGTCGCCGCCTGCACCGCCTACAGATTGGAGCGGCGATGGTGTTCCGAGAAGCCTGGAGGCACGTCGGGGATCACCATCGCTGCCGCTGCCAGCGCCTGAGGACTTCGCTGCCTCCTGCTGCTGCTCGCCCGCGCGAACCTTCCCCTCCTGTCATGCCTCTGCTGCGCTGTGTGGTGCTCCACACGAACGTTGTCAGGGGATGAGTGGTGGTCACTGGTGTGGAATGCGGTGGCCATGGCGGCAATGGCGGACGCGCGGCGGCCAGGAACGCGAGAAAGGATGGAGGCGAGGAGATGGAGGTGCTGATTGGGGGGCAAAGGGGGGAGACGTAGGAAGAGTGAACCACCGGCTGCCAGTTTCCATGCATGTAAAGGTTGTTTTCAGATTGCTAGGGCCCATATGTCATCTATAGCATGCAGATTATACTGTTGGGGCCCGTTGTCAGAAAATCAATAAATAATTACAATAATAAACAAACTTGGTGTGCAGTTGAGAGATAAGTGCCTCTATGAGCATGTGCATCGATCACCACTTTCTCAGAATCAGTTGAAACTTTTTCCACAACACTAATGAGTTGTCCATGCATTTTTTCAGAATTTTGTAGGTAGACTAGAGTATTTTACCATTTACCTTTTAAAAAAATCAACAAATAATTATAGTAATAGGTAAACATGGCCTAAAAATTGAACAGATGCACACAACATCATGATACACCTACACGAACATCCAAAAAAATCCCAAATGGTTGAAATATTTTATGTTTCCAAAAATATATAGATGCGTTGGAAAAGTGGATCATGAAAACCCGCAAGCGAGAGGGCCACGCGTGGGGCTCCTTTTAGGCCTTGTTTTAGTTTCATTTTTTTAATGACACTATAGCACTTTAGTTTGTATTTGACAAATATTGTCCAACTGAGCAACTCCAACACTTTTGCAAATTTTGTTTGGCAAATGTTGTTATTTGACAACTCCCAAAACGATATGGGGAGGAAACAAAAAGGACATCTCCAAGTGTTTGACAATTTTGACTTGGCAAAACAAATTTCTACTAGTTCTGAAGATCAACGAAGAATGCGAAGCCTATTCTAAACATCTCCAAGTGTTTGGCAATCAGATTGTCAGCTTGCTATAAAAGCACACACATGCAGAATGCGAAGCCTATTCTAGGTGTGCATAAATGCGAAGAAAGGAGGAGAATTTGCCAACTTGCTATAAATGCCAAATCCAATTGCCAAACTGTTGGATAGGAGATTTTGAGAGTTTTGGTAAAAAACAAGAATGCCAAACCTATTTGCAAAACTGTTTGAATTGCTCTAGACTAACTAAGATCAAAAGATTGGTCACTCGAATTACAGTTAAACTGTGTAATTAGTTATTTCTTTTATCTATATTTAGGGCACTCACAATGCATACTCTATCATAGAGTCTAAAGTTATTTATTACCTCGAGCAATGTGGACTTAGAGTCTAAATAAGACTTGAAGTCTTATTTTTTCCACCTCTTTCTTCAATAAATATGGGGCCACATCAGCAAAATATCATAAATAATATGTAATTAATTGTCTTGGATATGTGCTACAAGATTCGATATGACTAGGAATTAAAAAATTTTGCAATTTTTTTTGGGAAGTAAAGGCCTTGTTTAGTTCCAAAATATTTTGCAAAATAGGAATAGTACCACTTTCATTTGTATTTGACAAATATTATCCAATCATGTACTAATTAGACTCAAAAGATTTGTCTCATCAATTCTGACCAAACTGTGCAATTAGTTTTTATTTTCGTCTATATTTAACACTTCATGCATGTGTCTAAAGATTTGATGTGTTAGGGAATCTGAAAAATTTTGCAAATTTTTTTGGGAACTAAACAAGGCCAGCCAGCCAACCAACCAGTGGGAGAGCAACCGCGCGCGCGAGAGGGTCATGGCTCCTCGATCGAACCGCTCCCCATTGTAATTAATACATGCAACTGTATTTTTGCACTATCCACCTCTTCTTTAAATAACGAGAGAGGGCCGGGGGAAAACTGGTGAGCACACACACTCATCTCACCATTGGCCTCCCTACTCAACTTCTTTACGGCGACCGGCAGCAAGTAGTAGGGCAAAATGGGCCGGTGATCAACGGGGAAGTACTCCACCGACGGTAGCGACGACGACGAAGAGATAAACCAACCAGACGTTCGTGAAGAAGATCCCTCGTGGGACGAGGGCGCCGCTGAGGACTACGGCCCTGACGATGCCTCTGAGGATGACTTCTTTGTCAACGACGGCGCCGGCACCGGCGATGACGACGACGATGACGACGACGACGAGGAGGAGGAGGAGGAGGAGGAGGAGGAGGAGGAGGAGCAGCAGCAGCAGGAGGAGGAGGAGGAGGACAACGACGACGACGACGACAACGATGACGATGACGACGACAACGACGACGGTGACGCCGAGGCGCCGGCGGCGGAGGAGGATCCGGTAGTCCTCCTCCATGGAGCTTTTTGGAAATCTAGCACTATGAAAAGTGGGCTTCGGAGATATACCATCCCGCAACGGGGCTTCGCCAGTTTACCATTATGAAACGCGACACAATCGCTAGAATGTCATCGGATGGATTTTGGAGCCTTCTATTCCCCTTCTACCCCTGCCTTATTGTATATTCTTTCACGAGCTGCACTGGGACAGAACGGAGGCACAGATTACTTCCACCCAGAACGGATCGAGCGAGGAGCTTGTGGCGAGTGGTTGCTGCTGTCCCTGGCGAGCGGCTCCGCACGGCGAGCGCCCCCTCCCCCCGGTCAGCTTCCCCACGGTGTCGTCCCATCCCACGCTGTTGCTGCTCTTCCAAGCTGCAGCTACATCTGCATCTCCGTGAACTGCTAAGCAGTGACCTTCCCCATGGACTGCAGATGGAGTGATTTTATTCGGTATGATTTCTCTTTCTCCCAATGTTTGTATTCCTCTAACTCAGTTTGGGAAACCAAAACACCCCAATGATTCCTAACACGGTATAATTTTTCTAATTTTACCAGGCTCGATCCAGAGCCTGAGGATAGTGTAGATGCAGTAGAAGATATTGGAGATGTGCTTGGCAGTTCACAGCAACCATGCGATTTACTTGTTAGTTCACAGTCTATAGAGTGTTATGGAGCTGTTAATTAGGACAGACTGCATATTGAAAGTACAGTTGATGAAGAGGGTGAGGGTGTGCTAGATATAATTAATGAGGATCAATTGTTTAATTTTTTGGGTTTGAGAATTGATGATGATCATAGGCATGATAAGCCTAGTGAGACTGAGGCTGAAGCCGCTGCAGAGAGGGACAACATAGCTGAAAATATAACTACTGATATTGATATTGACACAAATGGTGCTACAATTCCGGTTGATGATCATGTGCCAGGGGAAGGACTTTATGGTTATGATCCTAACAAGCCTTGTATGGATATTGGCACTGTGTATCCAAACATGAAGGAGTTTAGATTGGCCATGAAACAATTTACAATAAATGAGGAGTTTGAGTACCGCTTAGTCGCAACAGATAAAAATAGGTACATTGCTGATTGCAAAGATGATGATTGCCCATGGCATATTAATGGCCGAAGACAACCTGATGGGTCGACTGTGAAGGTGTATAACTATTTGCTAACTGTACGTCACCATTTTTTGTTTGGAAATATCTAATATTTGGATATTGGAATGTTGCAGGTTACAGCTTTGATTAAAAGACATACATGTACTTCTAGCGCAAGGAGGAGGACCACCATTCCATCAAGTGGCTGGGTGGCATCAAAGGCCATCCATCACCTCAAGAAGGATTCCACCATAGGCACCAAAAGAATGAAGGATCTGCTAGAAGATGAGCGCAACTGTGAGATTCACTATGACACAGTCTGGAAGGGAAGACAAATGGCCATGGATGAGTTGTTTGGCAGCTGGCGACAAAGCTTCCAAATGTTGTTCAATTGGAGGGCAGAGGTACTGCAGCGATCACCTGGAAGTATAATTGAAATTGACATAAAGGAGGTTGATGGGGAATTGTACTTCCATAGATTTTTTTGTGCATTAAGTCCTTGCATTGAGGGTTTTTTAGAGGGTTGTAGACCTTATGTTAGCATCGACTCAACATCACTTAATGGTAGATGGAATGGGCATATGGCTGCAGCTACTGCTATAGATGGTCATAATTGGATGTATCCACTTGCTTTTGGTTTCATAGATGGTGAGACAATAGATAACTGGACATGGTTTATGACTCAGTTGCATAAGGCCATAGGACACCTACCAGTACTTGCTATTTGCACTGATGCATGCAAAGGGTTAGAAAAAGCTATCAAAAATGTGTTTCCTCAAGCTGAACATAGAGAATGCTTTAGGCATCTAATGCAGAATTTTATTAAAAGATTTGGAGGAGACACATATTCAAAGATGTATCCTGCAGCAAGAACATATAGGCCTAGAGTTTTCAAATATTTCTTCAACCAAGTAGTTACAGGTAGCCCTCAAATATTGGAATGGCTTGAAAACTATCACAACTTGTTATGGATGAGAAGTGCCTTTAACCCTGATATCAAGTGTGATTATGTTACCAACAACCTTGCTGAGAGCTTCAATAATTGGATCAGAGATTGGAAAGACCTACCTATAGTTGAGCTTGCTGACAAGATTAGAGAGATGATAATGACACTATGGAACAAGAGACGTACAAATTCAGAGAAGCTTAATGGAAAGATCCTACCAACAGTACTACAACAATTGAAAGCAAGGACTAGGGGTCTAGGAAACCTAACTGTTGTCAAGGCAGGTCCTTTTGCTGCAGAGATACATGACACAACTAGCACACACAATAGGCATGTTGTCAAATCACATTTGCATGAATGTACATGTCTTCAGTGGCAGCACACTGGAAAACCTTGTCAGCATGCCTTGTGCCTCATAACAGCACAACAAAGTATTAATGTCAAGATGGAAGACTTTGTTCATGATTATTACTCAGTGGAGAGGTTCAAGAATGCTTATAAGAGACTCATAGAGCCTCTTCCAGATAAGACCCAGTGGCTTGAAGTTGAGCTTGAATTTCCTGTTAAGGCACCATTGGGTAAAAGACCTGCTGGAAAGCCCAGAAAACTGAGAATCAAAGGATGTTTGGAGGGGGGAAAAGGTGGCATGAGCAAAAAAGATGCAAAGGATGCTGCCAATTAAGTTGATAAGGATGCAGAATTGGAAGCCCAGGAAGCTGCTCAGGGAAAGAGGCAACTAATCATGGGAAAAAGAAAGTGCAAGGGGTGTGGTGAATTGGGTCATGGAGAAACTAGCTACAAGTGCAAGCTTAATGGGACAAAAAAAAGGTAGCATCTTTTGTTTTTCGTTTTATTTATGGACTGGTTGCACCATGTTATTTCAAGTGTTTATTTATTGTTTTCCACCATGCAGGAAAAGGAAGCCCAGAAAAAATACTACTAAATATGGGCCAAATGCTAAAATCCCAACAAAAAGGACAAAGAAGCAATCTGAGCAAGCAGTGCAAGATGCACAAGTTGAGTAATCTAAGGAAGCTGTGCAAGATGAGCAAGCTGAGCAATCAGCTATTGTTCCATTTGCTCCAGAAATGTCACTTGTAGAAACCAGCTCCACCAGTCTGACCATGGAAACATATGTCCAGCCTACTGATGAGCCATCCAGGACCACTCGAAGAACTCCAATAAAGAAGAGAACGATACCGAAGAAGCTGGTCCCAAGGAAGACGAAAACAAGCTGAGCAACATGTTTGCAGAATAAAGCTATGTTTGTTAACCTGTATCATGTATGAACCTATGTTTGTGAACCTGTATCTTACTAGGAGAACATGTGTCATTTGAACCTGTATCTTTCTGTTAACTTTGGCCATCCCAGAATTTATGGTCACGTGTTTGTGAACCCTTTTATTTTCTGGTCACTTGTTGTACCCATCTTTTTTTCTTGCCTGGTCAGTGTCTATCTGTGATGAAAAATGCCCCAGCCCTATAGAGCGACTACTCTGCAGCATCCTGAAATAACTCAGTCTTGCCAACAACTGAAAATAAACAAGCGGCTTGGCACAAACAGAGATAAAACACTACAAACGGATTTCCATTCATTCATTGATTTATTTAGATAACAAATACACAAGATTCAGCCACTCTTGATAATTGCATACATAATGCTAACTAACACAAGTCCACAAATTAAAAGCAAACATTTGAGCAACAATACTATCTCCCTAAGCAGCTTCACTTGTTCTTTCTGTCTCGATTCTCCACGGTTCGGCTTGTTGTCGATAATTGACACTTGTTGCGGCAACTTGGTAGACTCAAAAACAGGTTGATAATCTGGAGGCACCAATTTATTGTCAACCAAGTATTGTTCATATCCTTCTTCCCATTCCCAGAATTGACATCCACCACCATCCCTCTGCCGCCAAAATAAATAGAAACCAATCAAGTTACCAAATCACATAATCACATAGAAATTTGCAGCTATTTGTTCTCACCGTTCGAGTTGGACAAACATAGAACCGTCGATTGTAGTTCTTGGGCGTCTTCGCTGTAAGGACCTTGAGAAGCCGACACTTATAGTGCTCACAATGAATGAGAGGGAGTTCATTGTTTGAAATCCTTCGGCTTCTCGGTATTGAATACTTGCTGTGCCTTGAGGGCGTCGCTGCGGTGCTATGCTCCATGGCAGGGAGCACCGACGTCGAGGCGCTGCTATCGCGCCACGGCGAGCTAGGGCTGGCCATGGCGGGTGAGCGGACAACGCAAGCGATGCTCGGCGGCCGGGCGCGCAGAACAGACAGACGCGCGGAGCAGGTGGTCGTGGGGGAGTAGGCGGCCAAGGCGCGGGGGAGGTGGCTGTGGGGGCTCGTCGTGGGTGCTGGCCGTGGGGAGCTCGGCGTCGGAGAGGACCGAGCACGCCCACGCTCGATCCGTTTCTAAGTCGTTCCGTTCCAGAGGCTGCTCTGTAAAAGAAAAAGGATAAAGGGAAAGGGCAGAAGGGGAATAGAAGGCTCCAAAATCCATCCGATGGCATTCTAGCGATTGTGTCGCGTTTCATAATGGTAAACTGGCGAAGCCCCGTTGCGGGATGGTATATCTCAGAAGCCCACTTTTCATAATGCTAGATTTCCAAAAAGCTCTCCTCCATGTCCTCCTGCTCCGCCTCTTCCTGCTGCTCTTCTCAGTCGAGGCCACCGGCAACAACGAGGTCGGGGAAGTTGACAACTGGACCTCCGTTCCACCAGGGTTCCATCCGCGCTAAAGGCACAGGATCAACCCCTCCGGCCCGTCAATCGTCGTTGCGGAGGCCGAGGATGACGATGACACCTCATCGTCGTCGGAGGAGGACGACGAGGAGGCGGCCAGCAGCGACGACGCTAATGATCAGTAGGCGCGCGGCCGGGTCATGTAGTGTAGTGTATTTTAGAATTTGTCCGTAATCATGTATATTATTATAATGCAGTTTTAATTATCTTGTGGAGTACTGGTATACAAATTTTGGATTTTTTAATTAGATGATGTTTTCTATCTACATGTTAATCTCAATAATGCCAGGAGGATAGCTGGACCATTGATAATTTTACCTATGGAATGTTGGGATTAAATTAATTCTGTAGACCAAACATATCGAATTAGCATATGATAGGCAGGAATATATATGTGACTCAAAAGAGATGAACTTGCAATAAGTCAACCAGGAAGTGTTAGACGAGTAATTTTGCATGTACTCAATTCTATCTCATGCTCCGGCACCGGCAATCAGCCCAAGATCATCTAGAAGGAAACATGCATCACATATTAATGGAGGAAAGCAGCAGTCACAACTGTTTCGAGTGATCTGTTATCATATCAACTGCAGTTGCTTTGGCTGCACCTGATCGCAACAGCACCACAACAGATTGTTATTAGTGTCAGCGCGGTAGATTCCTACAAAATACATCTCTGAATGAATTCCACTTTCTCCTAGCATTTCATGCCCCCAAACTATTCAGCCTTGTTGGGGCTGTGGCTGGCAGTCTTTGAGCAGGCCGCCTCAAAATATTTTGAACAAAATCTAGCCTTGATTTTTATATCTTGGGATCCTCAAAATATTTTGAACAAAATCTAGCCTTGATTTTTATATCTTGGGACACTTTTAAACAGACTTTAGACTATGCCGCTGCTTATCCAGATCTGGAGGGTCTTCTATTGGGCTTCACGAATGCACGAGTGCTGCTGATACACCGACGATGCACCAGGACAATTCCCCAAATCGAGCGCAACACAGCTGGTAATGCAATACCAAATATGCATACATCACATCAAATGTCCACTGACTAACATAAATACTAACACAATATCAAATATCAAATGTCCATTGACCCAACATAAATAATAATGCAATACCAAATATCCATACATCACACACAAAAATGTTTCTAGGGTACCACAAGTCTAGGTAGCAGAAAACTCAAGTGTTTAATTGTCCAAAGTACCAAATTAGTAGCTAATGATAAGTACAACAACATGACAATAGCTCAGGGGAGCACAGCCTACAACTTGAGTGCTGCTGCCTTCTGCATCATTTCTTCATATGCTTCTAGGGTTTCATCCCATTCTTGATCATCATCACCATACTTGTTCTTGAGCTTGGCTACCTTGGTCTTGACGTGGTCCATCCGTTGCAAAAGCTGTCACAGAAACAATGAAGTACTTGTTTGAATCTCTGAAAACTAAAGATCAGGTGGAGTAAATTTTAGTTGCACTAAAAGTTCAGGTATATAAGCAGACATTGGGATATATAATAAGTAAAGTGTGCCATTTGAAAAATATAAGATGTTTAACTTTGAACTCCTGTCTCAGGTTGATAGTAGTTCAAACAGCTTAAATCAATTTGCAAATGGTTCCAACTGAGACGCAAATGGAATAAAAAGGATCTGATGGGGATGAGCCAACCAGAGTAGATAAAGAATGGAGATACTTCAAACTAGTTGATGCTGCAGTTAATGATGCACACCTAGCAAAAAATATTAAAGTAGAGGTACAGAAAAAAAATAGAGGACAAGGTCTGTTCATGACGATGAGGCTACTTAGATTATTATGGTGCACCTTTCACAAAACATGACAAAGAGAATACGGTCATTATCGAAGGAGTAACATTTGAAGACAAGGACAAGTTCACCATGACCTTGAGAACATATACCATAAAAATGAGTTTGAGACTAGGGTTGAACATTGTGACAAAGAGAGGTACAGGGCTAGGTATGCAGATGTAAACTGCGATGGGAGAATTTATGCAAAGAAACTTTACGGTGGTGACACATTCATAGTCATTATTCGTTCTTTGTAGCTTATAATCTAACATTTGCTTCAAAGTGATAGATTTTTTGCAAGGCGTAGCTTATAATCTTATTTATTTGCAGGTGGTCAAACTCTCAAAATTGGATGATCACACTTGTCCTAATAGAGCAACTATGAATGGCTATTAAGCTTCTACAGCTTGGATATCTCAAAGAGCCAAACAAATTATGGAAGAAAATTCCACTCTTCGCGCAAAAAAGTTACAAAGAAGATTGCAGAAGCATTACAATATTGAGTTGTCATATTTTAAAATGTGGTCTGGGAAGAAATCAGCAATGGATGATATTCATGGTACTTGGGAGGAGAATTTCACAATGTTACAGAGATTCAAAGCAGCTCTAGAAGAAACTTGCTGAGGAAGCATTGTTGAGATTAGTTGCAACTTGCAAGATGATCAAAGGACAAATGCAGTTCTCAAGGCTGCTTATCAATTTCAGATCACTGATATTAATGACACGTCTGAATGGCCAAGGGTTAATCTTGGATTTGAAATGATTCCTACACCACTACGAAGGGCTGCTGGTAGACTAAGGAAACAAAGAATAAAGGCTAAAGGAGAGCAAGGAAAAAGAACACCATACCTATGCAAAAGGTGTTTTTAGTTTGGACATATAAAGAAGGGTTGTAATGCTACTCAAGCTGAATTAGACAAGAACTCCTACCATCCAGTCCAAAAAAGGGGAAAACGAGGTAATGTAATATTTTGTTTCTTTTACGTGCTCAAAATGTTGTTTTATTAACCCAAGTTCTCAAGCATAGGGTAAACAAATCTGAAGCAGATGGAGACTCCACAATTGATGGTGGGACATCCAAAGCAGCTGCTGAACCCTCTCCAATGCCTCATTTAAGCCCTGGTGTAACAACTAGAAGGATGTCATCTCTTTCTCCAACTAGCCTGCCATCTCACCTGGTGGAATCAATCGGAGGCTCTTAGATGAATTAGCTATATTAGTACTTTAGTATGTGAACCATGGTCTTGTATATATATGTGTAATTTCTGGAGAAACCATGCTGAAACTTTTGGAGAAACCATGCTGAAATTTCTAATTATATATATGTACCTTGATGAGTGTTGTATCCTAGAGGCTTGAGCTAGACGGCATCAGATATGCTGCAGTCATCAGTCTGAAAGGTTGTTTAGTGTTTGCTGTCGTTTTAACATGGTTGCAGTTAGAATGAGGTGTGAAGGCTGCTCAATTGGATAAGTTAACGTGGAGTTAACAGATGTGCTAAAAGGCTACAACGGAGGAACCTTTCAATGGTTTTTTTCTAAGATGGATTCTTTTAAATGGTATTGAGGCAATTTTCCCATCACACAAATACAATATACAAACAGAATCCAAACAGGTCCCGAATTAAGCAGACATTGGGATATATAATAAGTAATAAGGTGTGCCATTTGAAAATATGGTGTCCAACTTCCAACTCATGTCTCAGGTTGATACTATTCTAGCTACTTAAAATGTACGCAAATCGTTCCAACTGGTTGCAACTCAAATAAAAAATATCTGTATATGTCCCCCTCTGATCACTCAAGCAATCTGAGGGGACAAATCACACAAATACAAGATACAAACAGAATCCAAATAGGCCCTGAATTAAGCAGACATTGGGATATATAATATGTAATAAGGTGTGGCATTTGAAATTTAAGGTGTTCAACTTCGAACTCATGTATCAGGTTGTTCCAACTGGGTCGCAACTCAAATAAAAAATATCTGTATTATGTCCCCTCTGATCACTTAAGGAATCTGAGGGGACCAATCACACAAATACAAGATACATAGCAGGGCATTTGAAATAAATAAATTAGTGGTTAGTTACCTTGGTATGGTCATTACAACCAGCAGGGATACTATCGAAGATAACAGGTAGCCTAGCTCCAGGAAATCCTGCCAGCAATGGGATATCCTCATAGCACACCACCCTCCCTTGGTTATGCAGGGTGTACTTCTTAGCTGAAGATAGTCCTGGGCTCGACAATAGTTGGTCGACGATCCTCACAACATGAATATACAGCATGTGGCGAGCCGCAGTTCTGACTCCATAACCCGGACATGGAAATTCATTATTATCATACTCATGACCATACCCAAATTTGGCTCAACTATTGTAAGAAGACAACTGCCCGGGATGTCTGCTGGATTGTCAACCATCACGCACAACTTGAAAAATTTTTGTTGTGCATCCTGCTCCCTATTCTGCAATTCAAATGATGTCACCACACAGCAATCGTCTAAAGCTACCTGGGCGTAAAAAACATCCCAGGCATAGACGGGGAGGCCCTCAATGTGGATTTCACAGGCGAACTCAATTGCACGTGTAGCAGGCTCACCTTCAACATCTTGATGTGAAGTCCACGGGCTAAACACTAAAAATGCTCCATTAGCTAGAACATTTTGCTTATAGTGGCGGGACAATGCCTTTTTAATGCCTTGTTCGCAGGTGCCTCATCCGAGTTGTGGAACAACACCGTGAATGGGTAGAACATTGACAACCTTGAGTATACGATGAAGCTTTTGCCCTCTAGGCCCAAATCGACCAGCATATCACGTACCTCGTTCATCGTGACTGCCGCAGCCGCAGTGTCGACAACCTCATCCTCCTCATTCTTGACCGAGACCAACACCGACTGGATCTTGAACATATCGAGGCGCTCCTTTGTCCCCTACCAGCCTGGAACCACTTCCGTATTGGGAAGCATCTCGCACCACCTATTCACATGTCGTCTCGATGATTGAGCTGCTGATTGTGCACCGAGTGAAACAGCTACAGAATTGCTAGAAATATCCATTGGCGACGACGACTTGGTCGACGACATTGTCACGGGTGGAAGAAGCGGTAGTGGCTATGAATGCGAGCTGGGGTGGGGAGGAAAGCTGGGGTGGCGAGGAAACTCTATGCGTGTAATAAGTTGGCAAAGAAAGCTGGGGTGGAGAGGAAGCAAGCTGGGGCGGGCAGGAAACTCTATGCGTGTGTTGATGCAAAAGCGGATCTACAAACACAAAGGGCTAATACCCGATTCAAACGTTAAGGCGTGCCAGCCGATTTGACCTTACTATCAGCAAAGGTGATAACTCGAATACTTTGGTCCCGACAACAGCGATGCGCCCGGATGCCACGGCCAAGAGGTATTCACGCGGAACTCAAGAATACGCCGAGCTTAAGTCGACGAATTCCTAAGAACTCGTAGTAAAAAGGAAAATATGACGAAGTCGTCGAAAAAGTAGATGCTAGAATATGAGTAAAAACTTGTGTTTGATTGATTGATAGATATCTCATTACAAGGCCCTAGGGTCTACATTTATACCCTGCTCAAAGAGCTACAATCAGACACGACTAGGACTCGAATTCCAAACTAAACAGAATCCCTGTACAAAATGAATTTAAATAACTAAGGAAAACATAAAACTACCCCCTTATAACCGACCGGGACACCGCCACAGATCAATCGGCAACCTCCACGCTTTCCTTCAGAGTCATCGGCGGTCTTCCTGTTATGGCCATCGGCAAACACCAATATTGATCATCGGCAAGAACACGTCACCACCTCTGGACTTAGTCATATTCAATCATCTCTTCATTGGTAACTATCCTCATCGGCAACTCTTCTGCAGACTAGTTACCGTTGCTCCACCTGCCGATCTATACTCCACTGGTCCCTGGGTACGTGTCCAAAAACGGTAGTAGGTTTGCGAATGCGTGTTTGGGTGGGAGAGGTAAATGCAGCCGCTGCTGCAGTAGTATTGTCAGAGAGGGTAGAAAAATAATCCTCACCTTCCTTCCCATAGAAGCCTGGGAATAGGTGGGTAGATTGAACAGTATTATTTTCGAGGGTGAGAAAAGTGCGCCTCCTGAATTGCCATGAAATATGGCAGTCTTCGGGGGGTCGCCTGAAACTATTTTGAACAAAATCTGGCCTTGATGTTTTATATCTTGAGACCCTTTTTAAATAGGACTTAAGGCTAAACCGCTGCTTATCCAGATCTGAAGGGTCTTCTTTTGGGCTTTGCGAACAAAACTGCGGATCTGGTTCGAGAAACTTAACCTTGCGTGAGCGCTGCCGATACACCTATGGACCAGGACGATTCCCCAAATCGAGCGCATAGCAGCTGTTGTCTTCGCTCCGACCTGGGCACCTCATCTCACCCCCCAGCTCTGATTCCCAAGACTGCGACTTTTGCTAGAGTTGTATTTGGGTTGGATTTGGGCACGTATTCCGGTCGACTTCCATTGATTCTAGTTCTATGGCACCGCCGTTTGGTAGAGCTCAAGGGATAAACTTGGAGAAACACCAAGGGTGGCTATAGGAGTACGACCGCAGGGGGTTTGCTTTTATAGGGAGGGGAGTTTCTTGTAGTACTCTGACCTATAAACCTATACGTTTTACATGCGGATGCAGGCTAGAGACGGCCGTTAGGAAGCCGTTAGAAAAATGAATAGGAGTACTCCTTAATAGAAATGTCAATTCTAGGAGCAATACACTACAAAAATTCTTGAGAGTTACACCATCAAAATTCTCGACAAACAACATGACATAAATGCCACAGTCATAACTACAGAAAAAGCAAACATTTGAAAGTAAATTACAAAGGAGAAGCCAAGTTTATATATAATTAACCAAGAAATAATGAAGTAAAATTACCCATTACTTTGCCGAGGACATGTGGGAAAGCGCTTGAAGTAGGTTTGTAAGGGTTTGTCAAAAATTCCTGCAACCTTGCGACTGCTTTGTATATTGGCAAGCTGGAAAACAGAAGAATAATATATAGTACCTTAAAGGCTTCTTCAATGAATGAACTTAGAGCATATTCATTTACAAGTGAAAATTTTGAGAACTTTAAAAGGTAAAATACCAGGTTTCAGATGAGAATATCCCTCTGTTCACCAGATGGAAATGCACATGATGTGAAAAATGAACCATCTTATGCTGTATATTAACACAGATAAGGAACCAGTGCTCTTCATCACACACCGGGAAAAACAACTAAAAGTAGTAGAACAATATTTTAGGAAGCTTTGATAAAAAGAAAAGAAATCTGAAGACTTGATACTTTGAAAACAATATACCAGATCAGCTTTGTCAATGTTGAATTCACTGTTAACTGTCAACAGTTCGCTCTTGGCATTTTTTAGATTTAATTTATCAGAACTTTGGATAAGCTTTCTCTGCAAAATGAAAATACATGATGAATAGAGCATTACAACATACTCCATCCATATCCATAAAACAAGTCGTTTTGGACAAGGTTTGGGTCAAACATTGGAAATATAAACCATGAATAACTTTTAAGTTGTTGAGTTTGATAATATGAAAACCATATGAATAGATTTGTCCTGAAAAATACTTTCATAAAAATATATCTATACCACTTTTTGATAAATATATTTATAAAACAAGAAGTCAAAGTTAGACTTTGGAGACCGTGCCATTGTCCAAAATGACTTGTTTTATGTGTATGGAGGGAGTATAGAACAGATGGTGATGAAGCATGAAACTTAACCCTAGAAATGGTGAAAACAAATCATGTTTATACGAATATCCTTGCTATCAATATTGAATGATTGAGCAAAACACACATTACATCATCGATAATAAGGCCTCTAGGTTTCAGAGACCGCAGAAAATGTTCATAGGAGCAATGGAAGCCATATATGGTGACAAAAGGCCTACAGACATAGGAAACAATGTTAATTGATATAATGCAGAATTGTTTATGCTGGAATTGCTGAAGCTGTTATCAGTTGGAAACAAATATTAATTGATATAACATGGAAACTAGATGCTCACTAGTCATCATATCCCTTAGGATTCTTCAAACAATGCTGAATATACTTATCATATGCCAGAGAAATTGCACCGTCAGCCTTAATTCTAACTGAAGCTTCAAGGTAACAAGGTCTAGACTCAGATCTTTTGTTCATCCTTTTGTTTGGTTTACGTTTAGACTTCTCAAGGTTCAAATGTGCAGATCTTTTGTTTGGATTAGGTTTAGACTTGTCAGTGTTCAAATGTGCAACTAACTCTGCACTAAAACAATCTTGATTTTTGTACATATCAGTTCGATTGACATCACAAGTGTTAGCAATTTCAATACCACACGAAGTTCCATCATTAGGTCCAGCAGGTGAATCCTCATCCATAGCAGCAGATTCATCATCAGCCCTGCTTTTTGCATAAAATTCTAGATGACAATGTCCAGATGCATCAGCTTTCCTTAGAGAATCTGAATGCAAATGAGCATCATGAAGATCTCTCCCATGTCCACCAGAATGAGCACCCATATTCACACTTTGGTTAGTGTAATCATCTTTTGCAAAAGCTGACAGGGTTTGATTAGTCTTAGAAGATGAAGCAATATCAAATATCTCCAAAGAAAGGGATGACAGACGATTTGGTAAAACAACAACCATCTTTTGTGGTAAACAAGTAGAAGATATATGTGCTGACGAAACAATCACAGTAGATAGTTCTTCAAGTAATAATTGACCGTGCTTCCGAACCACAGGTTCAATTGCTGGTTGAACCTAAAAAAAAGGGTCATAGGAATTTGCATATGAACAAAATAAAAGGTACACTAGAATATAAATTAGGAATAACAAAAGTATTATTAAGAAATAAAATACTTACTTGGAAATCACCAAGTTCAGGCAATGCAAGATCAATATTCTTGAGAGAATAAGCATTATGAGTAGTGCTATTACTGCCAGGAGCATATCTATCAAAAACAACAGCATTTGCACAAGGAACTTCATCATATTATTGTAATACAAACAGATTAAACAAACATATGGGAACAAATAATAGATAACTGAAACTGAACACACATTATCAAAGAACATGTAAAGTTTCTTTATTGAAATTTGAACATGACAAAATAATGAACAGATTCAAGAAGATTCTTCTGAAACAAAAGATTTGAGTTTGGTAGATTAGGATAAAGAGAAGGGAAAATAGGAAGGACGTGAGAATCTCAGTGCCATGAAAGAAAATTCAGAAGGTGGAAATTCTTCTGCTGAAAAACATGGAGGGAATCCCTCCAAATATCAAAACAGATAAAAAAATGACAATGAATGGGAATTTTTGGAGTTGTAGAGGACTCAAAGAGAAATATATGTATACTTATCTTTAAAATAGCATTGCTCAAAATCACTTTCAAGTAATAAGCTTACAGGAGACAATGTTTAGTGAATGTGACGACGCTTTAATTAGGAAATTTGATTCTCCCGTCTACTTTTGGAACTGGAACATACCCCCCTCCCCCTAAGGGCAAGTCAGGTAGGATACTTTGCAGAGTAGAATACTTTGATATTGCTTCATATAAACAGCGGGATTTCATGCTACAAACAAATTTAAGAGATAAAAAAGTTCCTTCTAGTGGTTATGGAGCAGCTCATGAGGAAAATAAGTTGGTCTTTTTGCTGATCTAGTTTTAGCTCAAATAATAGTGATCCTATGATCATTGTAGGTGACTTAAACATAGTTTGATATTCGTGTGAGTAGAATATTAAATGATGGGGTGCATACAAATATATACTTTATTTAGTTACTCATGAACTCATTGGATTTTGATTATGAGTGGTGGCACATCTATATACAATTGCCCTATTATCATTCCACTGGAAATGTCATGGTCGAGAGAAGCAAATTTCATTTTAAGTTGAGAAACCAAGTTCGGTTTAAGTTTGATATACACATGCAATGGTTCTCACCCTGATTTCCTTCCACTGGTGGAAGACATATGAAAGAAGCCTTGCAGATCAAAATCGTCCCCTAGCTGGACAAAATAACAAAAATTGAATTTATGTTAAATGATACTTTAAAGGGCAAGCTTACAGGAGGGATCTAATAAAAGAAAAGACAACAATTCGTTCAGGTGAGAAGTTGAGACAATTCATGCTAGCTACGTTATATGCAGCTTAAGTTTAAGCTTGTAGATATTAAACTTGCATGGTATGTTGGCCTACAGGATCAGACAAACAGGTGAGCAACCTACTCACCTCTGCTCTCTCCTCTCCTCTCCTCTGTCCCAAGGTAGAAGATGAGCTTGAGCTCAGCACTCACACCACACAAGTTGCAATAAGTTGCAACTTGTTCCATCAGTTGGATCTAACCCAAACCAACTAGAGCGGGTTGCAACCAGCAGCTGTGGACTCAAACCTGGGACAGAAAATGTGATGCAGCTGAACTTCACCGTGCCGGTCACTGTCGAGCTCACTCAAGTCCACCTCGGAGCGGTGGGCGACGAGCAGGATCGGAGCAGAGGTGGTACCAGGCCATCATCAAAGGCGTTAGGGAGGGGAAGCTAATCCGTGATTAATGACTAATGATTAACAGTCCACTTTTTTTGCGAGCGGAGGTGGAAGTGTTTGTAACGCGGAGCTTATATCGAGCGGAGCTGGAAAATCATAGTCCCAAGCACCCACCACGCAAATCGTTAAAAGAAAATCAACACGGTTCAGGCCAGGCCAGCCGCTGGGGGACAAAACGCGAGCGCGCTATCGCCACCGCGCCGCTACCGCGCCTCGCCCCGCGGTCCGTACATTTCTTGCCGACCGAGATTATTAGATTAACAATGGGTAACGTACCCAAACCATGCGCGAGCTCCCGGTCCCCGCGTGGCCAGCGGACCCATGGTCTCGCGAGCGTGTCTACTCTGAGGATCGACGTAGGCATGGAGCTCGATCGTCGCCGCCGCACCCGGCTGCCGCGCTGAGCTAGGTCGATAAATAAAACCGCCGTCGTCTATAGTACTAGCACACGAGAGTGGTCGTTTGGATTGTCAACGGGGGCAAAGTGGTAGAACAAATAAAAAATCCTCTGGTAGTGTTGCTTATGGATGGTTTTGTGGGTGCATGGCTGGTTCAACATTGTTTTTCTCAAGCAACAAATCAGCAAACAATACTCCATGGTTTGGCAGTTCCTCACCCAATACTTTTCACCTATGTATAGAAACTTTGACACATGCATGAAACATTAAATGTAGATGAAAAAAACTAATTACACACTTTGGTTGTAAATTGCGAGATGAATCTTTTAAGGCCAGTCTCAATGGAGTTTCATTAGAGTTTCATGGACATTAATATGTTGATGTGCCACCATATTAATGAAAATAGATGACAAGAGTAGAGAGAGTTTCATGGGGGATGAAACTCTTCACTATTTTCAAAATTTAGAGGGTCATGAAACCCCAGCTCCATTGAGGATGGCCTAAAGCATAATTAGTCTATGATTAACCATAATTGTTGCATTAGCCAACATGTGCTAATGACAAATTATTAGGCCTAATAAATTCATCTTGCAGGTTCAGACAAGCTATGTAATTTGTTTTTTATTAGTCAACATTTAATACTTCAATTTTTCAGCCTTGTTCAGTTGGCAAAAAAATTGGTTTCAGGTACTGTAGCACTGTCTTTTGTATTTGACAAATATTGTCCAATCATGGACTAACTAGGTTCAAAAGATTCATCTCGCAAAATATTTTAGGAAATGGGTACTGTAGCACTTTTCGTTTGTATGTGACAAATATTATCCAATTATAGACAAACCAAGCTTCAAAGATTCATCTCGCAAAATTATAGGCAAACTCTGTAATTAGTTTTTGTTTTCGTCTATATGTAATGCTCCATGTGTCCAAAGATTCGATGTGACAGGGAATCTTGAAAAATTTTGAGTTTTGGGAATGTTCAGTTACCAAAATTTTTTGTTTTTGGGTCCTGTAGCACTTTCGTTTTTATTAGATAAACATTGTCCAATCTAGAGTAAGTAAGCTCAAAAGATTCATCTCATGATTTACAGTCAAAGTGTGCAATTAGTTTTTGTTTTCATCTATATTTAATGTTACATGCATGTGCCACAAGATTTGTTGTGACGGGGAATCTTGAAAATTTTGGGTAGTTTTTGGGAGCTAGGACTTGTTTAGCATTTTGGTTTTTATTTGACAAACATTAACCAATTATGGACTAACTAGGCTCAAAAGATTGATCTCGTAATTTACAGATAAACTATGCAATTAGTTTTTGTTTTCATCTATGTTTAATGCTACATGCATATGCCGTAAGATTCGATGTGACGGAGAATCTTAAAAAAATTTGGCTACTTTTTGGCAACTAAACAGGCCTCCTAAAAAGGTTGTTCAGGCAATATTCGTAAAATGTGTTTTTTCTCCCCTCTTACATTCAGACAGCCGCTAGCTCCACTTGCTCTGTGGGAGGAGAGAGGAGAGAGAAAAGGAGGTCAAACCGTGTATGAATAGTGCTTGCATCACACAAGGTGGAGACGATGTGGGCTCTACTAAACAAGGTCTAATTTTACTCCTATATTCTAGACACATATGTGTCATTTATGCCTTGCAATATAATTGCATACTATAATTATTTACTCACAAAGTTACAAGGCAGAAAATCATTTAGACCGTGCGAGACATTGTTTTCTCAAATACATAAATCTAGAGCCTTATTTTCTAGTATCCAAAAGGCTAATAGTTGTTTGTTAACGTAGTCAGATGTTATGTCCTGCTCATATAGATTAAGGCCTTGTTTAGTTCTAAATTTTTTCAAGATTCCTCGTCACATCTAATCTTTAGACCCATGTATGAAACATTAAATATAGATAAAAATAACTAATTACATAGTTTGTTTATAATTTGTGAGACCAATCTTTTGAGCCAAGTTAGTCCATATTAGGCCCTATTTAGTTCTCAAAAAGTACCAAAAAAATTTCAACATTCTGTGTCACATAGAATCTTGGGGCACATGCATAATGCATTAAATATAGATGAAAACAAAAACTAATTGCACAGTTCATCTGTAAATCGTGAGTCAAATCTTTTAAGCCTAGTTACTCCATGATTGGATAATGCTTGTCAAATAAAAACAAAAATGCTATAGTGTCGAAAGCCAAAAATTTTTACAAACTAAACAAGGCCTTAGATAATAATTGCTAAATACGAACGAAAGTGCTACACCAGCTGAACCTAAAAGGCCTCCCCAAAACCTAAAATTTTTCAAGATTACCTGTCACATTGAATCTTTGGACACATGCATGGAGCATTAAATATAGACAAAAATAAAAACTAATTACCCACTTTGTTTGTAATTTGCAAGATAATTCTTTTAAGCTCAGTTAGTCTATAATTGGATAATATTTATCATATACAAACGAAATTGTTACCGTGCCTATTTCCCAATTTGACGTTCCAATCCCGTAAAAATGATACTCATCACTCATTGGGCTCTCTTCTCTCTCCTTTTGCCACCATGGGAGAAGTGGGGGAAGCTTCTCTCTCCCTTCTCCCTCTTCTCCCCGTTCCCTCCAGGCCCCTGTGGCCTGGAACGCCACCTTGTGGCCCCAGCACACGGCGTCGCGAGGCTCGACTACTGCTCATCAATTGGAAATCGTTGTGACCGAGGCAGTTGGTTTTATCATGGTTTCATTTATTGCGTCTCCATCTACTGCTGCTCACTAGCACACCCCGTCTCTAGGGGTAGGCGGTGCCGGGGTGGGCAAGAGATGACCGCCAGGGGCGAGGGCGTGTTGCCTCTGAAAACATAAAAATTTTCAAGATTCCACGTCACATCGAATCTTACCACACATGAATGAAGCGCCAAATATAGACGAAAATAAAAAACTAATTACACAGTTTAACTGTAAATCGTGAGATGAATCTTTTGAGTCTAGTTAGTCTATAATGGGACAATAATTGTCAAATAAAAATGAAAGTGCCACACTGCTGAAAACCAAAAAAAATTTAGAACTAAACAACCTTGTTAGTTTCCAAAAATTTTTAAGATTCCTTATCACATCAAATTTTGCGGCACATGCATGAAGCATTAAATATAGATAAAAAATAACTAATTGCACAGTTTACCTATAATTTGCGAGACAAATCTTTTGAGCCTAGTTAGTATATAATTGGACAATAATTATCAAATAAAAACTAAAATGCTATAGTAGAAAAATCCAAATTTTTTTGTGAACTAAACAAGGCCCTGATTGTATATTTACATGTATATAACGATTAATTCTTAAAAAAGATGTATATATAACCATTATAATAAAGTGCTTAAGACGTATATAATTAACACATAAACGTATGAGAGGCCAGCTTCTTTTCCTATTGCCGATGGACATATATAGTTTCTCTTTGTCAGTACGATTATTGAAGATTTCACATCTAAGAAATGCTCAAAGTTGATTTTTTCTTTCTAGTATATATTGTACCAAATATACTAGCAACGAGAGACAAAAGACCTATTAAATCTTAAATGAAATTAAGAATGTTATATACTTATTATTTTACACCCCATTAGAATTTAGAATAGTGAGGTATAGTTTATTTTATAATAATCATGACATCTACGGAGTACATTATAAGTTATTATTAGCAATAATATGATAGTATTATAACTATTTTGAATTAGTATCCTGTTAAGTCTATTTTGAGTTAAAAATATGATTTTGATAGATATTTTTCTTTTGTTGTAAGGCATATAACTTTAGTTTTTTTATACTATCATTCTGTTGGTAGACTTACATCTCTACATTATTACATGAATATTGCTTAGAGATAGATTTATTTTGGTTACATTGGAACAACTTAAAATTTTAGTTGACAGATTGATTAGTTGGATTATCAACCCATTCAAAGTCTAATAAAAATAAAATTTTTATTCCTTATTGAAACTAAATTAACATTTGGTGGTCAAAATATTTGTTTATTAATAATTAAAGAAAAGTCAAGGGTTCAATCCCTACGAAGCCGACATGCACTTGACACTAAGTTGCTTGCCTCAGTATTTCCTTTTTATATGTACCGATAAAAATAAATTAATTTATTCCTTATCAAAACTACATTAGCATTTTGTGGTCAAAAATATTTGTCTATCATAATTAAAGAAAAGTTAATGGTTCAATCCTTACGAAGCTCGCTTGCGCTTGATGCTAAGTTTCTTCCCTTATTGTATTTCCTTTTTTATATGGTCTCTGGCATGTGGCGACGATCTTCTATGTGTGCTCTCTATCGGATAACAACTCTATCCTGGTTCCCTGCTTGCCTCCGTATTTTCTTATTAATATGGACTCTGACATGCAGCGACGATCTTCTATTTTGACTCTCTATCAGATAAACAACTGTCTTGGCGTCGTTGTCAACAGTATATAGATAGGGAAGATATAAAGGATCTTGAAACTGCGTCTTTATCAATAGAGACTTCAACTGCCATATGAAAGTTTAACTAACAAACATGCCTGTGCATTGCAACAGGATGTGCATGTTACATAGTCACCTCGCTAACTTGCAGCTTAGATTTATCGTATCATGTGTTCCAATTCATTTTGGTTATTGTCTCCCTATCGTGCCTCGACCTACGGTAGCCACACCCTAATTTGCATGAGCACGAGAGGATTAGATGTTTATCTAATGATCATGTTATATGTTCATATTTGTTTTGAGATTGAACTATGCAGAACATCATGGGTAGCGGGATAAGTTGCTCAAACTTATTTGGACTTGTGAGAGAGTAACATACCAATAAAATGCTCTATGCTTTATAATTAATAATGAATTACTTATAGATATAGATGAATTTACTTTTGATCGGATCTAAAAGTTTGAGACATGGTCAAGTGTTCTAAATGAATTGGATGAACATGCCAATTTTAATTTAACCCATGCAACTCTGAGCAGGTCGAGTTTGTTTAATTGGGAAACATATGTACACCAAGACTTGTACCTAATTTTTTTATGATAGCTACATGGACATTTGTCAGTACATGGCTAGGGGCAACCCAATACGTCTTATAAAGTGGACTCCAATTAATTCACACTATGCTAGAGTTGCTCTAACTTATATGAACTTATTGATATAGATTATATTAGATGATAAATTATGTATGGAAGAGCTTATTTATTATATTATAGAACGATGAAGTGTTCAAAGATTTATAGTAATATATTTGTTATTTATTTTTTTATTTGTAAGTAAAATATGAGACAAAAAAGAAAAAGAAAAAGTCACATACTGTGGGAAGTGAAAAAAAAACAAGAACCGAAAAAGAAGACGGGGATTTTTTTTCAAGAGTTAATGGCCAAGGCCAAGTCACTTAGTTGTGAAAAGTTTTTGGATTCAGGTACTTTAACACTTTCGTTTTTTGGTAATTATTGTCTAACTATAGACTAACTAAGCTCAAAAGATTCGTCTCGTCAATTTTGACCAAACTATGCAATTAGTTTTTATTTTCATCTATATTGAATACTTTATGCATGCGTCTAAAGATTCGATATGACGGGGAATCTTGAAAAATTTTAGGTTTTTGGGTGGAAGTAAACAAGGCCGGTTTTGGGGGGCGAAAAATCTAAAGTGGTAGGTAGAGGTGTAGATGTAGATTTAATACACCTTAAGGTCATGTTTGCCGAGGTCCTTTAAAATGATCATAGCAATGGTGGGAAGCGTTGAGTCCCCTGTGTCCCTAGGAAAAAAAACACAGCACCATTGGCCGTACTTGACCAGCCCGGAGAGGACGAGTTCGGCTACCTCCGGTGACCCGCCCGCCTCCACCCACTCGTCGACGCTACCCGGTTCGCAGGGGACCAATGGTGGTGACGATGAGATCAGCGTGCGAGGCAGCTCCGAGGACGACGCCGTCGGCTCGGAGTCAGGCACTCGAAGCAGACACTCCACTAACAGCTTGGAGGCGACGAGCATGGAGCTGGTTTGTGTTAAATATGCTGTATCAAAACTGCAAATCTATCGCTCAACTAAAATTGCAACATCAAGCACTTTGTTCTAGTTATAGTTCATATACATATACTTTAATTCTCTCTATCTATATGGTGTGTGATTTATTTTCATAAGGGGCAAGGATACTCCAGTTTTGATATGATTTGAAATTTGATATTTCACTGATTAGCGAGAATCAACAAATAACAATACATGTCATGGGTACATGCTTGATCGAGTTTTTTTATAAGCATCCCTGTTCCCTGATCGAGATTATTTTAATAGGCATCCCTGATCGAGTTAGTATTACACCTATTGGCCCATCTCTCGCACCCCCTTTGTTTTCATCTTGTGCAGTGTTCATGAATTATGGTGCTCCCTTTTTCCCACAGAGTACTGGTCGGGCACTTCCTCCTGCACGCGTCAGGAAGGATGCAAGATGGGATGGTGTAACACCCAAAATTTGATTTTCAAATAATAGGAATTAATTTGATTATTTAAGAATTTTTGTGAGCATTTGAATCTAGCAAAATAAATAATTTTGTGCAAATTAAAATTTATCATAAATTTAGAAAAGTGAATTTTGCATTCATGCTGGAGCATAATCATTTTGTATTGTATGTTCTGTTTTTATTTTGATTAGTTTGCTTCAAAGCTTCTTTGGAAAAAGGAATTGAGAAAGAAAGAAAAAAAAAAGAAAAACCCCATCCGAACCCCTCACCCCCTTTCCCCTCTCTCTTCGGCCGGGCACGGCCCAGTTCCCCTTCCCCGGCCCAGCAAGCCGGCGCAGCGCGCCCCCTCCTCCCCTGGCCCGTTAGCGCGGCCCACCAGGCGGCCAGGCCGGCCCGTGCGCGCACTCCCTCCCTCTCCCTCCTTTCTGCGGCTGACGACCCGGTCCCGCCTGTCAGTGCCCTGTTCTTCTTCCTCGAGTCGAAACCGAGCCGGACTCCGTCGCAGCCGCGTTCAATCCCGAATTTTTCGTGATTTCCTTCCTCTTTTCGCAAACCGAGCGCTATAAAGTGTTCCCCCTCAACCCCGCAACCTCCTTTCACCATCTGTTGCACCCTGGGAACCCTAGCCGCCCTCAGCGCGAAGCTCTGGAATCTCGCCGAAAGCCGCCGCCGCGAACCGACATCCTCGCCCTCTCTCGGCTCGAGTAAGCCACCTAGGTGGGTTCGCCTCCTCCCCCTCGACCTCCTGGAGTTTTTCTTTCTCGATTTGTTGCTCGGAAACGGGAAGCCGGACGACGCCGGCGAGCTTCGACCTCCGGCCATGGCGGCCACCGCGTCGGAGAGGAAGAGGCCGGCCGGCCCGCCGCCGAGGCCCCCCAGGTGGAACAAGAGCCGTCCGATCGATCATCTACGGCCGAGATTAGAACTTACCTTTTCGCAGTAAATTTTCATAAAGAGTCCCTGGAAAGATTTGCTATTTACCCCGCGGTCCTTGGCGCCTCGAGCAGGTTTACACTTTCCAAATTCAGAAAGCGTATTCTCTGCCGGTTAAACTAAAATACGCTTTCAGATAATTACAGAATTGCCATTGAATTTGTTTTGCTTATAAAATGCTCATATTAACTCCGTTTTTGTCTATTCAAATTACGTTAGATTCGTATTTACTTGCTCTACATGTTAGAAATATTAGTTTAATGTTTTGAAACTTTCTAATTTCCTGGTACTATTTAATTAGTTATTTCTCTATAGGAAATCTTAGAAAATTCATATCTTTCACGTTTTAATTCTGATTTTTGTGAACTTTACGTTTGTGTGATCGTAGCGCTGCGTAGAATATTTTCATAAACTTTTATCTTTGATTCCTCACTATTATTGTAATGTTCTAATTATATCTTGTTTGCTTTGTGTATGATTGTCTCCATTGGATTGCGTGTTGTTGATTGATGATTGAGAATAGACGGTGAGCCGTACGTTGGTGATCAAGACCAAGCCTTTGAGGACCAGCAGACTCAGGAGAGCTTTGATCAAGGCAAGTATAACTTGGGATCATCCTTGTTACCTATTCACTTATAACTACACATATATATCATATGCATGCTATCACCTTGTCGACCTTAGCAAAATGATAGATGATTGTTACCTGTATTCCTTGTTACCTACTTGATATGCATTTGGTGTAGATGTTGCTAGTGCTTGATATAATCCATGATCTTGTAAGATGATTAATAGCTATGCAATGAACATAAAAGAATGACAAATAACTGTATGAGATCTTGTCTGTACGTGATCACCCGGGATAACAGTGCAACCATGAGGGCTATAATGGCTCTGGCTTTAGCTCAGTATGGAGACCTTTTCTAGCTTGTTAGCGGTTACCCGAAAGGGCGGAGGGGCTGAACCGACACGGGTATAGTGCGAGCCCCTGTCCCTATGTGTATAGGCTGCGCGTCATTGTGCCATTCGGAAGGGGGTATCTATATCTGCTCGCAAAGGAAACCTTGCGGCCCTAACTTGTTAGCCGAACTCTTGAAAGGCTTTATAGTGATCCCTGCCGACCTCCCTGGGAAGGGGGTTAAGAGATTAGCTACCTCGGGCGAAAGGGTAAATCATGACTCATGGGTAAAGATGTACAACCTCTGCAGAGTGTAAAACTGGTATACTAGCCGAGCTCACGGTCAGAAGCGGCCTTGGGGACATCTACATTAAGATGATGAGCTTGTTATGTTATTATGTTCATTTGATTATTGTTTATGCTATGAGTTAATTATGCTTACACTTGATCATGTGGTTAATGGATTATTACTGCTACCTTGGCATTTGCTATTTAGTTATGAATATGCTATCCACCATTAAAAGCTAAATGCAGTCAAACCAGTGTCAGCTATGTGAGCCTCATGAACCCCTGGTTATACTTGTTGAGTGCGATATGTGCTCACTCTTGCAATTTCCCAACACCTCAGGATATGATAATGAAGATGACTGGAATGAGAATTACCGTTATGAGTACTAGGTTTGGAGTCAACCAGTCAACAGTGTCCCTGTGTGGAGCTTCCATCGAGAGCGTTGTTTTCATCTTGCTATCATTTATGTATAAGACTATGTGATTTATTATGTTTCGCTATGTAATAAACACTGCAATGGTACATTTGAGATTTGTCTACTTATGTGTGCGACTATTCCTAGGGCACATATGAGTCTTTTATGCATCCTATTTTGTTTTTAAAATATGGGTGTGACAAATTGGTATCAAAGCTTTGTTGACTGTAGGACGCAAACCTAGTTAGCAAATGGTCGAAAATTTAGGTCCTTATTTTACTTACTTCATGCTTCCCACTATGGTCTTGTTATTTGCTAAAAGTTTATGCTTCTCTATCTTGCTCTATTGTGAAATTATTGCATCCATCTGATCTATGTCTAAAAACTTTTTGTAGATGCCGCCCCGTACCCGTAGCGCTGCACGCATGGCTGCTGAGGAGTACCGTGCCATGTTCAACCTAAGGGGACAGCATGTGGATGGAGTTCCTGAGCTGGAAGATGAAGAATCAAGGGTGGAAGCTCAGGAGGAGGTGCCTGAAGATGAGGAGATGCAAGATCCACCTCCACCACAGTCTGCTAATGCCAGGATGGGATGGACTACTAAGCTGTGGATTCCAGAAGCAGATCCCAAGGCTTTCTTCCATGAGAATTTGGTGTTGACATTGGAACACCATTACCCGGATTTGCAAGCCACACTGGAGTACAACTGCACTGAGCATAAACACCCTCTGAGGAGATCACTTTGGATTGCAGAGCTGATACTCAAGACACTGGATGCCACTAAGGGGATTCGAAAGGTGGAATCAAAACACATCTCTCGAATCAGCCGGGACACGATGAAGGAAAGCATGGCAGATACAGCTTACCAGGCCTTGATCTTTTACCGGGGTAGACGCTTTGAGGATGTTCAGTACAATGCAACATATCACTATCCTCGCTTTGTACCAGAGAAGATGACTTGGGCCATAGAAGTTGCAGATGCTTCACAACCAAAGCTTCAAGCACAAGTGGAGTTGACTTATGAGCTGACCGTCAAGGTGATAGAGTTGGAGAATGAACTGCACCGTGAGAGGAAGCTGCTGGAGAAAGAGCAAAGGGAAGCAGATGACCTTCGAGCGGAGTTAGGCCGTCCCAAGCTCCATAAGAGGCTGCGTCTTGAACCTATCTTGAAGGATGCTGCTCCCGAGGAATAGAAAAGAACCCATATGTAATAGGAACGTTAGTAGTTTGCGAGTTATTTCGAGTCTTTTGTTAGTGTGGTGTGAACTTGGTGTGCTTGCTGATTTGTTATTATGAATATGTGTGATTTGGATTTTTGTAATGAGTGTTGGGACTTTGTGGGCATGTCCACAAGTTCCCTAGTTAAGAACCTTAAGTAAGAACATGAATAAATAGTGGTTTGGGGTCATATCCTGTTTCTGTCTTTTGCTGTTTTCTGGAGCAGTCTATAATGATTCTGGTATAAATCAAATTCTGTTCGTGCAATGTTCATCAATTTTTTCTGGGAACAAGTAGACTTTCATATCTTTCTAATGCCGCAAGAATGACCAAATTATCTATTATGAGCTGTGAGTTATGACTGTTTAAAGTTGAGGTTTCTGTGCAGTCTGAAATTCTGGAAAAGTTTCGGTTGTACCCAGTTTTTGGTTAACCTAACGTTGGAATCTGGTAATATGATCTAAATGAAAGTTGTAGACAATTTCTTTATCTTTCCAACGGTGTACAGCATGTATCCTTTTGAATTCTGTAACTCGAGATATGACTGATTTTCTGATCTGCTGGTGTTGGATGTTACCCAGAAAATTTTAGATTCCGTTAACTCTTGTAATTGTCATGTTGGACATTACTAAGATGTGTTTATATACCTTGGAATGCAGATGGCAGCAAGGGGAAGAGGCAGAGGCAGAGGCCATGGCAATGGCAATGGTGGCAATGCCCCAATCACCGTGGAGGAACTCATGCAAACCTAAAATGAGATGATGCACGTTTTCATGCAGCACCTACAGTAGCAACCTCCACCAACACCACCACCTGTTCATGTGAGGGATAAGCGTGGGGAGTTTATGAAGGGAAGACCTCCGGTATTTACACACTCAGCTGATCCCATGGAGGCAGATAATTGGTTACATGCTGTGGAGAGGCAACTGAACATAGCCCAGTGCAATGACTTGGAGAAGGTGTTGTACGCTTCTGGACAGCTTCAAGGGGCAACTCAAACATGGTGGGAATCATATCAAGCTGCTCGTCCCAACAATGCTCCTCCTGTCACATGGCTGGAATTTTGTAGAGACTTCAGAGCTCGACATATAAATGAGGGAGTGATGGAGCTCAAGCAAGAAGAATTCAGATCACTTAGTATGGGCTCCATGACTGTGGCAGAATACTATGACACCTTTGAACTGTTGGCTCGCTATGCTCCGAACGATGTCAGGAAAGATGTTGATAAGCAGCGTCTATTCATGAAAGGTCTTTACTACGAGCTCAGGTTGCAGTTGGCTGGAAACACTTATCCTACCTTTCAAGCTCTTGTGAATCGTGCTATTGTGCTTGATAATATGTGGAAGAGTCAGGATAAGAAGAGAAGGATGATGGCACAAGGTTCTGGGAGCAACAACCGTCAGCGTTTCAGTTCCCATCAAGGCCATCAGCAGAGGTTCCCGGGGCTAGTTAGTCAGTGGAACCGCAACCAGCAACCCCAGCGTTTCCAAAATCAATCATAGAGTGGGAACCAACGTCCACCATTCCAACAACGTAACCATAATCAACAGTAGCATGGTCAGCAGACACCTCGCTTAGGGAACTCAAATGCCAACTCCACAAAAAGGAGTGCTTCTAACACTCCTACCAGGTGTTTCCATTGTGGGAAGGAAGGACATATGTCCTATGATTTCCCAGAGAAGTTTAATCCACAGAACAACGACCGGAGATCCACTCCTAATTCAGCAAAGGTGAACAATGTGGCAACGGAAACAGTTCAGGAGGGACCAGAAATCATGATGGGTATGTTCAGCATCAACTCTATCCCTGCTACAGTTTTATTTGATTCTGGAGCTTCGCATACATTCATATCACAAGCATTTGTTAGAGTTCATAGCATTCCACTAGTTACAATGAAAACACCTATGCTAGTTAATTCACCGGGTGGGACTATACCAGTTTCTTTATGTTGCCCCTCAGCAAGTCTTTCTTTAAGGGGGGTAGATTTTCCTATCAGTCCCATGGTTATGAGAACTTCAGGCATAGATGTGATCTTGGGTTTGGATTGGATGAAGCAATATGACACAGATATTAAGTGCAAGGAGAGAGTAGTAGCTCTGACAACACCAAAGGGAGAACGAATTAGTGTTGATGTAACAGTGCAAGCACCACTCGCAGCTAAAGTGAACCAGCTGAATGACAATGTTGATCCCCAGAATCTAGTAGTGGATGAATTTCCGGATGTCTTTCCACATGAATTGCCAGGTATGCCACCTGACCGAGACATTGAATTTATTATTGAATTACTACCTGGTACTGCACCCATAGCTAAAAGACCATATAGAATGGGGGTTAAAGAACTAGAAGAACTTAAGAAACAAATTAAGGAATTGCAAGATAAAGGGTTCATTCGTCCTAGTTCATCACCATGGGGTGCACGAGTTATCTTTGTTGATAAGAAGGATGGTAGTCAGAGGATGTGTGTTGATTATCGGTCACTTAATGAGGTCACTATCAAGAATAAATACCCATTGCCTAGGATTGATGACTTGTTTGATCAACTAAGAGGTGCTTGTGTTCTCTAAGATTGATTTGCGTTCTCGTTATCATCAATTGAAGATTCGGAATTCTGATATACCAAAGACAGCTTTCACAACAGTGTATGGGTTGTATGAGTATACAGTTATGTCCTTTGGTTTGACCAATGCACCAGCTTACTTTATGTACATGATGAATAAAGTATTTATGGAGTACCTCGATAAGTTTGTGGTGGTTGTTGACGGTTCTTAAGTATCAATTTTAATTATCAAATAAACAAGAGAAAGGACCAATATGCAACCAACACCTAGAATTAGGGTTTGATCTGACAGAATTCCACGAGTTTTTTTGTTTATCTGTTTCTGCAGGGGGTTATCAGGAAATAAGAAAGAAAGGCCCACATGTCAGGATTACATAGAGATATCAACGCACCGCGCGATTTTCTACCATCTAGAAGACTCCAGAAGCCACGGGAAGAAGGCAGAGGCCGAAAGGGGCCAGGCCCAGGGCGCCCGCCCTGGTGACCTGGGCGCCCGCCCCCTGTTGGATGCCAATCAGGACTCTCTTTGCACGGGATGTTCCACCGACCTATTGGATCAAGGAAAACATAGTACCACCTCGCCTACCGACCCAAAAATGCATAGAGGAGGAGGACTATATAAGGAGACCTCCCTGGCCCCTGGAGAAGACAAGAAATTATCATAGAGATTGAGGGGTGCCCTCGAAGGAAAACCTCTTCTCTAATTAATATTTCTTTTTAGGCTTAGCAACCAATGTAAAGTAGAAATAGATCTTCTAGTTTCTACTAGATGGAGAGAGATAGAGTGGAGGTGTAGATTGGAGGAAGCCCGGCCTGTCGGTGTCTACTCCAAGCTTGTACCTGCGGGATCAAGTTCTCCTAACCCGAAGCTTGCTCCTAGGATTCTTCAGTATTTCAACTTCTAAATTCTAGTAAGTTCTTGTTTTATTGTTCTTCTAGTTTATGAGTTTACTTTAATCTCTTCGCGTAGAGTTTAGAGTAATCATTGCTGGCGTAAATGTGGTGTTTAGGCTGGGGTACTCATAGATATTCCCTGACTAGCTGGACCGTGGTAGTAGTGAGGAACGTGACAATTTCAAGTTACCTTTGCAGACCATATCTCGTTAGCAGGAAGGATAGGGTTTATAGGTGCGGGTTGAACATCTTTTGTGGTGTCTAGATTTCATTAGCCTCCCCAATAGAACAATAGATCATCCTTACCAAGGTTAGAAGGAGACTACGGTTGCAGTCTTCTCTATTTATCACTCACATCGAGAGACATTCTTTGTTGCCTAAAGGGTTAGTAGTAATAGATCGGTTAGTCAGATACACTCTTTCTCCTAGTGGTAAAAAAATAAATACGATACTCTGGATAATTTCCCGGGTGAAGTGCTCACCGATATCCGTGCGCTTGCGGATCAATTCCTTATTGCGTTCCCAAATATCAACAAGCATTTCTGGCGCCGTTGCCGGGGAGAAAAACGGTTGCTGAGATAACCTTGAGTCTTACTACTAGCTTGTATCTATACTTTATCTTTTCTTATCTTTTATATTCTTTATTTATTTTCTTTACTCTTACCTTATGGAAAACCAAAATTCTAAATCAATCCATAAATCTGCAATCCCTTCAGTAACTGACCTTTTACCATGGGAATCATCACAGCCTATCCAAACATCCCAGTATAAGTTAAGTTCTAGGTTGATTGCCATGATTCAAAACCTATCTTTTTGGGAAAGGAAGACGGAAACCCTTACCTTCATATTAGAGATTTTGAGCAAACATGTGATTGTCTTCGCATTGAAGGCATTTCTGAAAAAACTTTACGTTGGAAGCTTTTTCCTTTTTCTTTAAGGGGAGAAGCTAGACAATGGTACAGTCAGAAGGTAAGTCAACAACAATGTGAATGGGGAGTTTTACGAGCCAACTTTTGTCTAGATTTCTATTCCCTTGACCGTATAGCCAACCTTAGACTCGAAGTCCTATCTTTTAAACAAAAAGATAATGAAACTTTGGGAAAATCCTGGAAACATTTTTCTGATCTTTTAGAATCTGGTCCAAACCTTAATCTTGAAGACCCTGTTCTTTTATTCCACTTTTTTCGAGGTCTTCAGAAAAATCATAAACAAATGCTACACACAATGTCTAGAGGTTCTTTCTTTCGCATCCCTACTGATGAAGCTAGAGTGATCCTAGATAGAATCCTAGAAGCTGAGATGGATAATACCCTTCATGATGAAACCTACAAAGCCGAAGTAGACACTGCCAAATTCTTCATCTACTTTAGCTATCCCAAGTTCTGAGCCACAAGAGGAAGAAATTCCACCATCGGACTTCATGCTGGATATAGAATCCGATCTTTTTGCCAATTTTGGAAATATTTCAAACTACCATTCTATTGACAAACCCCAAAATGGCTAGTTTAGCATTTATTTGCCAAGTGAATATCAATTGAGAGAGCTTATCTCAGTCATGAGTAGCGAATGGTTGGAGGAATCAGAGCTTTCCTCTGATGTGATCCGTTTGGACAAACTCTCTATAACTATACGCTGTGCCTATGATTCTGATCGATTTAATGCTCTTTATAATCCTGTTGTGGGGATCAACATCATGTCTGAATCTTTTGCACTTAAACTATTTATAAATCTTGTCTTAACCCCCACAACAAAGGTCATAAAGGAATCTTCGGGACGATTAGTCCCCAGTCTTGGAATTATTAATGTCCTACCTCTTACGGTAGAAGGCTCCATGGTTCATTTGAACTTCTATATCTTTGATACATGGGACTTCGACCTGTTGATAGGACAACCTTTTAGAAGACTCCTTTATGAAGGTCATACTGGAAAGCTACACATTTCTTTTGGAAAAACTTTTAAATTCCCAATAACAATTTCACACTCCTTAAACAATACGGCCGAATCATATCTTTTGCCTGATCCTATGGAGGAGGTAAAGGCTGCATCTCTAGAGCTTTTAGATGAACCAGACTTAGAAGACGAAACTCCTTTCTTCACAGAAGAAGAAGCCGAACCTTCTGAGCCTGAACCCTTAGATGAGTTTGCAAAAGCACCTAGACCCCCCATAGAGCTTAAAACTTTACCACCCGGTCTTACATATGCTTTCCTAAACAATAATCCAGAGTTCCCTGTAATCATTAACGATAAACTCACTCAGGATCAAACTCTGCGATTAATGACCATTCTTGAAAAACATCACTTAGTGTTCGACTACTCACTCCAAGATCTTACAGGAATCAGTCCTATGATTTGTACCCATCGTATTCCAACAGATCCTTCTGTTTCACCATCTCGAGAACCCCAACTGAGACTTAATAACACTATGAGAGAGGTAGTTAAAAAGGAAGTTATAAAGTTGCTGCATGCAGGGATTATATATCCTTTGCCGCACAGTGAGTGGGTAAGCTCGGTACAAGTTGTGCCTAAAAAGGGAGGCATGACTGTTATTATGAATGAAAAGAACGAGCTAATTCCGCAACGCACCGTCACAGGATGGTGGATGTGCATAGACTATAGAAAACTAAACAAAGCCACGAGAAAGGATCACTTTCCTTTACCTTTCATAGATGAGATGTTAGAGCGATTAGCAAACCATTCGTTCTTCTGTTTCTTAGATGGATATTCAGGGTATCATCAGATCCCGATCCATCTCGATGATCAAAACAAAACCACTTTTACATGCCCATATGGAACTTATGCTTATCGTAGAATGTCTTTTGGGTTATGTAATGCACCAGCTTCTTTTCAAAGATGTGTGATGTCTATATTTTCTGATATAGTTGAAGAGATTATGGAAGTTTTCATGGATGATTTCTCTGTTTATGGAAAAACTTTTGATAGTTGTCTTGAAAACTTAGACAAGGTTTTGCAAAGATGTGAAGAAAAGCACTTAGTCCTTAATTGGGAAAAATGTCATTTCATTGTTAGGGAAGGAATAGTGCTGCGACACTTAGTGTCTGAAAGAGGAATTGAGGTAGACAAAGCTAAAATTGAAGTAATTGAACAACTACCTCCACCTGTGAATATAAAAGGAATTCAAAGCTTTCTTGGCCATGCTGGTTTTTATCGTAGATTCATAAAAGATTTTTCATTTATTGCTAGACCACTTACTCTTTTGCTAGCCAAGGATGCTCCTTTCGAATTTGATGATGCATGTCTAACATCTTTCAGTTTATTAAAGAAAGCACTCATCTCTGCACCAATCATTCAACCCCCTGATTGGTCGTTGCCTTTTGAAATTATGTGTGATGCTAGTGATTATGCTGTGGGGGCAGTATTGGGACAAACTAAAAATAAGAAGCATCATGCAATTGCTTATGCCAGTAAAACTTTGACAGGAGCTCAACTTAACTATGCAACCACTGAAAAAGAGCTTCTGGCTGTTGTCTTTGCCATTGATAAATTTAGATCTTATTTAGTTAGAGCTAAAATAATTGTTTACACTGATCATGCTGCACTAAAATATTTGCTCACTAAAAAAGATGCTAAACCTCGCCTGATTAGATGGATCTTATTACTCCAAGAATTTGACTTAGAAATAAAAGATAAAACGGGAGTAGAAAATTCTGTTGCTGATCACTTGTCTAGAATGTATTTTAAGAGTCCACAGGAAACCCCCATCAATGATTCACTCTGGGACGACATGCTCTACGGGATTAACAGGTCTGACCCCTGGTATGCAGGCTATTGTTAATTTTATGGTTTCAGGGTATGTACCACCAGGAGCAAACAAGAAGAAGCTTATTCAAGAAAGTCGTTCACATATATGGGATGAGCCATACCTCTTCCGAGTATGCTCTGATGGCTTACTCTGGAGATGTGTGACCACTGAGGAAGGATGGAAGATCATCGACAGATGTCATTCATCACCATATGGAGGTCACTATGGAGCATTCCGCACACATTCAAAGATCTAGCAGTGTGGATTCTACTGGCCTACAATGTATGAAGACACGAAGCAATATATCAGAAGATGTGGGCCATGTCAAAGGCACAGAAACATAAATACAAGGGATGCAATGCCACTCACCAACAACCTTCAGATTGAGCTCTTTGATGTTTGGGGAATAGACTACATGGGTCCATTTCCTCCATCAAAGAAGTGTGAGTATATCTTGGTGGCAGTTGACTATGTCTCCAAGTGGGTAGAGGCATTACCTTGCAAGCATGCCGACAACGTCAGTTCAAAGAGGATGTTTGAAGAAATTATATTTCCAAGATTTGGAGTCCCCAGAGTAGTGATAAGTGATGGAGGAGCACATTTCATCGACAAACGCTTCAAGCTATCTATCAAAACATGGAATTCGTCACAACGTCGCTACCCCCTATCATCCTCAGACAAGTGGCCAAGCAGAGACTTCCAACAAACAAATCAAGAATATTCTTTAGAAGACAGTAAATGAAATGGGAACGGCATGGAAAGACAAGTTACCCGATGCACTCTGGGCATACCGGACAGCATACAAGACCCCAATTGGAATGTCTCCATACCAATTGGTGTACGGGAAGACTTGCCATCTACCTGTTGAACTAGAGTTCAAAGCACACTGGGCCATAAATAGATGGAATATGGACCTAGATGTTGCTGGAGATTATAGAAGAATGCAACTATCAGAATTGGAAGAATGGCGAGAGAAGGCATATCACAATTCAAAGATCTACAAAGAAAGATTCAAAAGGTGGCATGACAAGAGAATCAAGAAGGAGTTCACACCCGGAGATAAGGTATTACTTTTTAATTCCAGGGTGAAGCTTTTCGAGCATGGAAAACTCCGGAGCAAATGGGAAGGACCATTCAAGGTAATTAATTCATCATCCCACGGAGCTATCACACTTCAAAATAACGAAGGTATGTTATTCAAAGTTAATGGTCAACGTCTTAAATTATTTTTAGAGCCCAATAAAGAATTAGAAGAAATAGACATAGTCCATTTTTACCTTCCCATGGAGAATTAGAGCCCGACCTTTTTACTCTGATGTTTTTGTGTCATATATATATATTATTCTAAATAATTTTGCATCCAGAAACGCGCTCGAGAAAGTGGGCCCACAGAGGGGCTAGAGAGAGGGCGGGCGCCCAGATCAGGTGGGCGGGCGCCCAGCTCCTGTTCCCCCTCGGTCCCGATTTTCTCTGTTATGGAAAATGCACTTATGGTAATCCGAATAATCCCTCGGATGGAAAGTTTCGCACGCACATCGACGGGAGCAACCCGAACAACCCATAGAGACACTTTTTGACCCCTATATAAACAGACCCCTGACCTCAGTTTTCAAACACCAAGCCACCAAGCCTTCTCTCCTTCAATTAGAGCCTGATTAGTTCATTGCTGCTCAAATGGCCGAGAAGTACCACGATGATTGGGAAGTCGTCCCCTTCAACCTCAACATGGAGCCTGTGGAAGACCCCGATGCCTGTGCTCTCGTCCCGGCCAACACAGAGCGACAGCTAGAAGCCTTGCCATTACGCCAACGCAGCTCCGCCCAATCTTACCATGCTCAACCAGTTCTCACCACACCGCCACAACCCCTACTCCTCAAAGGATCATCATCCAAGACGAAGACCACTATCAAGGTGCCAATCGGCACAAGGATCCTTCCACCTAGACCCAATGAGAGGGTCGTTGGAGTCAAGACCAACCGGAGCGGTGAGATCAGCAGTATTCGCTACACTACGGAGGAGGAAAGGCCTTACTTTGAAGGGATTAGAGCAGCCAAAGTCCGTTTCATCCCTCCAAAGGTAGCCCCGAAGCACGCTCTTAATGCTTTTGAGACACCTCCCAAGCGTCGCAAGACTATAATGGATATTGATGAGGACGTTCACAGACTAGACAGAGTTATCATAGACCTCCAGTCCTCGATTAATTCCCTCACTAGGCAGCTCTCTAACCACAATACCATTATACTAGGCCTTAGGCAGGATCTTGCCAGTGCCAACAAGAAGATTAAGGAATTAGAGCGCCGCTAAGTTATCTAGATTAGACCTTGAGGCAATGCATCTTAGTTATCTATCTTTAAATTCGGTTTAGGTTTGCTATTATTATCAGTTTGCTATCAGTTTGCTACTAGTCTTTTGTAATAAATGCCTCAAGATTAATAAAGAGTATTATTATTATTATTATTATGTCTTGTGTGTCTCTACTTTATTTTTGTGCAAGAAAGCAGAAAACAAGTATGGGGGAGATCCCTCAACACGCTAAACACACTCCGACTACACCACTCCACGATTCAGGTACACACTCTGCACACTTTACACATATCTTGGATTGTGCAGAATATTGTTTCCGACATGATAAAATAAAAAGGATTAAAATATTTCTAATCATGATTAATCTCAATCTGTGATATTTCCTGAAAACTTGCAACTATTATAAAATCATTTTAAAACCCTGTGTTACTTAAGTCAATATGGAATATGTGATGGTAGAGTATGAGTTTCTTATTCTTGATATCATTGCTACTTGGAGAATTTATTTCAAAATATTCAAAATTCTAGCTACCATCCTCAGTGTTTTATATGCCTGATAAAACTGAAAATATTGATTATGATTATAAAAGCTATCTCTTCTATATTGAGTTTGTTCAAAATGAGTTAGACCCTTGTTGAGAGATTTATCATGCTCCTAAGATCAAGACATTTATTCAGAAAGATTCACTCTTCTGAAGTATTATTGCATTAGAAGCATGGGCTATGCAAAAATAGAGATAATTTGAGGAAATAAAAAGGAGCAAGTGCTCGACAACCTCGCAGAAAAAATGGACAAGTGTCCGGCAGTAGAATTAGGGGTACCTCGGTATCCACTTAAAAAAGAGAGAGAGAGAGAGAAAAAAATGATAGCCCATGGTCCCTCTAATAAGCAATATGCCAGCAAGAGTTGACAAATATTTTAATTCCCAAAGTCTTTGATCTAAGAGTATGACATTCCCCTCCTCGGATCCCGTTTTGATCAGGCAATAAATGCAAAGTAAGTATGCTTGAGAATTTTTGCAAATTAAAACAGCCTCAGTGAGATATATAAAAGATAATGAGTGATCTGAGAGAACCTATGAGGATAAAAAGGTACGCTAACTTTCTTTCAAAAATATACAAAAACTCCAAGTGACAGGATTGAGAAGAAAGGATCTTTACTCTTAACCATATACTTCCCTGACTATAGTACACAGTGGATTTTTAACACCCTGCAAAGATAGAGAATGTTTTAAATGTTTACCCCAGATATTTTTCTTAACCATCCTTTTCTCGAGGACGAGTAAAAGCCTAAGTATGGGGGTATTTGTTGACGGTTCTTAAGTATCAATTTTAATTATTAAATAAACAAGAGAAAGGACCAATATGCAATCAACACCTAGAATTAGGGTTTGTTGTGACAGAATTCCACGAGTTTTATTGTTTATCTGTTTCTGCAGGGGGTTATCAGGAAATAAGGAAGAAAGGCCCACATGTCGGGATTACATAGAGATATCAACGCACCGCGTGATTTCCTACCATCTAGAAGACTCCAGAAGCCATTGGAAGAAGGCAGAGGCCGAAAGGGGCCAGGCCCAGGGCGCCCGCCATGGTGACCTGGGCGCTCGCGCCCTGTTGGATGCCAATCAGGACTCTTTTCGCACGGGATGTTCCACCGACCTATTGGATCAAGGAAAACATAGTACCACCTCGCCTACCGACCCAAAAACGCATAGAGGAGGAGGACTATATAAGGAGACCCCTCTGGCCCCTGAAGAAGACAAGAAATTATCATAGAGATTGAGGGGTGCCCTCGAAGGAAAACCTCTTCTCTAATTAATATTTCTTTTTAGGCTTAGCAACCAATGTAAAGTAGAAATAGATCTTCTAGTTTCTACTAGATTGAGAGAGATAGAGTGGAGGTGTAGATTGGAGGAAGCCCGGCCTGTCGGTGTCTACTCCAAGCTTGTACCTGCGGGATCAAGTTCTCCTAACCCGAAGCTTGCTCCTAGGATTCTTCAGTATTTTGACTTCTAAATTCTAGTAAGTTCTTGTTTTATTGTTCTTCTGGTTTATGAGTTTACTTTAATCTCTTCGCGTAGAGTTTAGAGTAATCATTGCTGGCGTAAACGTGGTGTTTAGGCTGGGGTACTCATAGATATTCCCTGACTAGCTGGATCGTGGTAGTAGTGAGGAACGTGACAATTCCGAGTTACCTTTGCAGACCATATCTCGTTAGCAGGAAGGATAGGGTTTATAGGTGCGGGTTGAACATCCTTTGTGGTGTCTAGATTCCGTTAGCCTCACCAATAGAACAATAGATCATCCTTACCAAGGTTAGAAGGATGTTGACGGTCCTTAATGCACATATTTAACCATCAATTAATCATAGAAAAGGATCCAAATGCAACCAACACCTAGACTTAGGGTTTTATCTGACAGAATTCCACGAGTTTTGGTGTTTGTCTATTTCTGCAGGGGGTTATCAGGAAATATGGAGGAAAGGCCCACACGTCGGGTTTACATAGAGATATTAACGTGCCGCGCAATTTTCTATCATCTAGAAGACTCCAGAAGCCACGGGACCGAAGCGGAAGCCGAGAGGCCTCAGGGACAGGGCGCCCGCCCTAGTCCTGAGGGCGCCCGCCCTCCCTCCTGGACCAATCAGGGTGAAGTTCGGGGATCATGCTCCACCGACCTAATACTTCAAGGAAAACCACACGATCAATGTCGGTTTGATCCGACGGCCCAGATTCACTTGAAGGGACTATAAAACCAGACCCCCTGGCCCCTGGAGATCATACCTCTTCTACAGAATTAAAGCTAGGGTTTCAATTCTTCATCCAAGTAGAGAGGATCCCTCTAGTTCTTCTAGTTCTACCTCTAGTTCATCTAGATCTAGTTCTAGTTCATCCAGTTCTAGTTCTAGTTCCTCTAGTTCTAGTTCTAGTTAGTTCTAGTTGTAATCTAGAAAATAGGGAGAGAGAAGAGGAGAGCGGAGGAGGAGCCGGATCTGTCGGATCTTCCTCAACATTATACTTTTGCAGCATCTGGTTCGTTTTTCATCGTTCTCCAGGTTCTTCAATTCATAATTCCTGAGTTCTTTAATTACTTTTATTTACATTCAAGTTATTTATTGGATTCTCGCTTGCATCAAGTGCTCTAGTCTTTATAACGCTAGAGTAGTAATTAATAGATTAGACGTGGTGTTTAGTCTTGCGATTACCTGGAATTGCACCCAATCCTGCGGATTGTTGTGGTAGCCTTAGGGTAGTGATAGCCCTAACGGTCGATGTATTGCGCCACGTTCGGATCGGTGTTTGTAGGACCGTAGTCAGACCTTCCTAGCCCCCTTCTCATCTCTTTCTGTGGTTAGTGCTCTGATGTCCCGATATAGATAATCTTGAAGTAATTCTTGATTCTTAGATCAACTAGAGAACTCTCAGGAAACTTCCTCTCTTCCCACCAAAAATAATTATATAGTTATGCTTGGGCGATCTTGGATCTTAATTAGTACACTCACGTTCCCTGTGGAAAATCGATACTCTGGAATACTCCCGGGTGAAGGCTACATCGGTATCCGTGCGCTTGCGGATTTTTCTGTTTGCGTTTAAAATACCCAACAAAAGACACTACGGTTGCAGTCTTCTCTATTTATCACTCACATCGAGAGACATTCTTTGTTGCCCAAAGGGTTAGTAGTAATAGATCGGTTAGTCAGATGCACTCTTGCTCCTAGTGGTAAAAAAATAAATACGATACTCTGGATAATTTCCCGGGTGAAGTGCTCACCGATATCTGTGCGCTTGCGGATCAATTCCTTATTGCGTTCCCAAATATCAACAATGGTCTTTATTGATGATATTCTGGTATTATCTAAAACCATGGAAGAACATGCTGAACATCTGAGGTTGGTTTTACAGAAACTTAGAGAACATAAGTTGTATGCTAAGCGTAGCAAATGTGAGTTTTGGTTGGAAGAAGTTTCTTTTCTTGGTCATGTTGTCTCTAATGGTGGTATTGAAGTGGATCCTAGTAAGGTGAGAGATGTGCTGAATTGGAAACCACCTACGGATGTAAGTGAAATTCGCAGTTTTCTTGGTTTAGCTGGTTACTATCGTAGATTCATTGAAGGGTTCTCCAAACTTGCAAAGCCTATGACTACTCTGTTGGAAAAGAATGCTAAGTTTGTGTGGTCTGATAAGTGCCAAGCTAGTTTTGAGGAGTTCAAGAAGAGATTGACTACTGCACCTGTGTTGGTATTGCCAGATCTGAGTAAGAGTTTCTCTATCTATTGTGATGCTTCTCGTCTGGGTTTGGGTTGTGTTCTTATGCAAGAAGGTAGAGTTGTTGCTTATGCATCTAGACAGTTGAGGAAACATGAACTGAATTATCGTACTTATGATCTAGAGTTAGCAGCTGTGGTTCATGCATTGAAGATTTGGAGACACTATTTGATTGGGCATAAGAGTGACATATATACTGATCATAAGAGTTTAAAGTATATCTTCACCCAGACCGATCTGAATTTGAGGCAACGAAGATGGTTGGAACTGATAAAGGATTATGATTTGGAAGTGCATTATCATCCTGGAAAGGCGAACGTCATAGCTGATGCACTTAGCAGAAAGAAATATGCTAATGAGCTTCGGGCGACACCTGAATCTGAGGAGTTGTGTGCTGAATTTGCATATTTGAACTTGGGAATTGTAGTGAATGCTATGGAAATTGAAGTCACCCCTACTCTAGAGGAATAGATATTGAAAGGACAATTGGAAGATGAGAAACTAAAGGAGATAGCACAGAATGTGGTACTAGGTAAAGCACCATGATTCAGAATAGATGACAATGGTGTACTGTGGTTTGGAAAAAGGATATGTGTTCCAGAAGTGAAGGATATTCGTGATATGATTCTGAGAGAGGCTCATGAGTCAGCATATTCCATTCACCCTGGTAGTACAAAGATGTATCTAGTTCTGAAATAGAAGTACTGGTGGTATGGTTTAAAGAGAGATATAGCTGAGTATGTAGCTTTGTGTGATACTTGTCAGCGAGTGAAAGCTGAACATCAGAGGCCAGCTGGACTGTTGCAACCAATGAAGATTCCGGAATGGAAGTGGGAAGAAGTGGGTATGGATTTTATAGTGGGTTTACCACGAACACAGAGAGGGTATGACTCAATATGGGTGATAGTAGATCGTTTGACTAAAGTGGCTCACTTCATACCTGTTAAAACTAAGTACACTGGAGAACGCCTAGCTGAGCTGTATATGGAGAGAATTGTTTGTTTGCATGGGGTACCTAAGAAGATTGTGTCAGATAGGGGTACTCAATTCACATCTCACTTTTGGAAAGCACTGCATGATTCATTGGGAACCAAGTTGAATTTCAGTACAGCGTATCATCCACAGACAGATGGACAGACTGAGAGGATCAATCAGATATTGGAGGATATGTTGAGAGCTTGTGCTTTGCAGTATGGGACTAGTTGGGACAAGAGTTTGCCATATGCAGAATTCTCCTACAACAACAGCTATCAATAGAGTCTTAAGATGGCACCGTTTGAGGCACTGTATGGTCGTAAGTGCAGGACACCTTTGTTTTGGAATCAGATGGGAGAAACTCAGGTGTTTGGGATAGATGTGCTTAGACATGCAGAACAACAAGTGCGGACTATTTGGGATAACTTGAGGGTTGCTCAATCTCATCAGAAAAGCTATGCAGATACGCGTAGGAGAGAGCTGGCTTTTGAAGTAGGTGATTATGTCTACCTGAAAGTGTCACCAATGAGAAGCGTGAAGAGGTTAAATATGAAGGGAAAGCTAGCTCCAAGGTATGTTGGTCCGTTTAAAGTATTAGAAAGGCATGGAGAAGTAGCATATCGGTTTGAATTGCCTGAAAGTTTGTCTGGTGTGCACGATGTGTTCCATGTGTCACAACTTAAGAAGTGTTTGCGTGTACCTGAGGAGCAACTACCATTGCAAGAACTTTCTGTTAAAGGTGATCTCACTAATGAAGAATATCCGGTCAGAATATTGGAGACAACTGAGAGAGTCAGCAGAAGTCGGGTCATCAGAATGTGCAAAGTACAGTGGAATCGGCATTCAGAAGCAGAGGCAACTGGGAAAAGAGAGGATGATCTGAGGAAATCATACTCATACTTGTTTGAGTAAGCATCTTTCAATCTCGAGGACGAGATTCTTTTAAGGGGGGTAAAGTTTGTAACACCCAAAATTTGATTTTCAAATAAAAGGAATTAATTTGATTATTTAAGAATTTTTGTGAGCATTTGAATCTAGCAAAATAAATAACTTTGTGCAAATTAAAATTTATCATAAATTTAGAAACGTGAATTTTGCATTCATGCTGGAGCATAATTAATTTGTATTGTATGTCGTGTTTTTATTTTGATTAGTTTGCTTCAAAGCTACTTTGGAAAAAGGAATTGAGAAAGAAAGAAAAAAAAGAAAAACCCAGCCGAACCCCTCACCCCCTTTCCCCTCTCTCTTCGGCCGGGCGCGGCCCAGTTTCCCTTCCCCGGCCCAGCAAGCCAGCGCAGCACGCCCCCTCCTCCCCTAGCCCGCTAGCGCGGCCCACCAGGCGGCTAGGCCGGCCCGCGCGCGCACTCCCTCCCTCTCCCTCCTTTCTGTGGCTGACGACCCGGTCCCGCCTGTCAGTGCCCTATTCTTCTTCCTCGAGTCGGAACCGAGCCGGACTCCGTCGCAGCCGCGTTCAATCCTGAATTTTTCGGGATTTCCTTGCTCTTTTCGCAAACCGAGCGCTATAAAGCGTTTCCCCTCAACCCCGCATCCTCCTTTCACCATCTGTTGCACCCTAGGAACCCTAGCCGCCCTCAGCGCGAAGCTCTGGAATCTCGCCGAAAGCTGCCGCCGTGAACCGACCTCCTCGCCCTCTCTCGGCTCGAGTAAACCACCTAGGTGGGTTCGCCTCCTCCCCCTCGACCTCCCGGAGTTTTTCTTTCTCGATTTGGTGCTCGGAAACGGGAAGCCGGACAACGCCGGCGAGCTTCGGCCTCCGGCCATGGCGGCCACCGCGTCGTCGGAGAGGAAGAGGCCGGCCGGCCCGCCGCCGAGGCCCCCCTGTTGGAACAAGAGCCGTCTGATGATCATCTACGGCCGAGATTAGAACTTACCTTTTCGCAGTAAATTTTCATAAAGAGTCCCTAGAAAGATTTGCTATTTACCCCGCGGTCCTTGGCGCCCCGAGCAGGTTTACGCTTTCCAAATTCAGAAAGCGTAGGTTAAACTAAAATACGCTAGAATTGCCATCAAATTTGTTTTGCTTATAAAATGCTCATATTAACTCCATTTTTGTCCATTTAAATTCTGTTAGATTCGTATTTACTTGCTCTACATGTTAGAAATATTAGTTTACTGTTTTGAAACTTTCTAATTTCCTGGTACTATTTAATTATTTATTTCTCTATAGGAAATATTAGAAAATTCATATCTTTCACGTTTTAATTCCGATTTTCATGAACTTTACGTTTGTGTGATCGTAGAGCTGCTTAGAATATTTTCATAAACTTTTATCTTTGATTTCTCACTGTTGGTGTAATGTTCTAATTATATTTTGTTTCCTTTGTGTATGATTGTCTCCATTGGATTGCGTGTTGTTGATAGATGATTGGGAATAGACGGTGAGCCGTACGTTGGTGATCATGACCAAGCCTTTGAGGACCAGCAGGCTCAGGAGAGCTTTGATCAAGGCAAGTATAACTTGCGATCATCCTTGTTACCTATTCACTTATAACTACACATATATATCATATGCATGCTATCACCTTGTCGACCTCAGCAAAATCATAGATGATTGTTACCTGTATTCCTTGTTACCTACTTGATATGCATTTGGTGTAGATGTTGCTAGTGCTTGATATAATCCATGATCTTGTAAGATGATTAATAGCTATGCAATGAACATAAAAGAATGACAAATAACTGTATGAGATCTTGTCTGTACGTGATCACCCGGGATAACAGTGCAACCATGAGGGCTATAATGGCTCTGGCTTTAGCTCAGTATGGAGACCTTTTCTAGCTTGTTAGCGGTTACCCGAAAGGGCGGAGGGGCTGAACCGACACGGGTATAGTGCGAGCCCCTATCCCTATGTGTATATGCTCCGCGTCATTGTGCCATTGCTCGCAAAGGAAACCTTGCGGCCCTAACTTGTTAGACGAACTCTTAAAAGGCTTCATAGTGATCCCTGCCGACCTCCCTGGGAAGGGGGTTAAGAGATTAGCTACCTCGGGCGAAAGGGTAAATCATGACTCATGGGTAAAAATGTACAACCTCTGCAGAGTGTAAAACTGGTATACTAGCCAAGCTCACGGTCAGAAGCGGCCTTGGGGACATCTACATTAAGATGATGAGCTTGTTATGTTATTATGTTCATTTGATTATTGTTTATGCTATGAGTTAATTATGCTTACACTTGATCATGTGGTTAATGGATTATTACTGCTACCTTGGCATTTGCTATTTAATTATGAATATGCTATCCACCATTAAAAGCTAAATGCAGTCAAACCAGTGTCAGCTATTTGAGCCTCATGAACCCCTGGTTATACTTGTTGAGTGCGATATGTGCTCACTCTTGCAATTTCCCAACACCTCAGGATATGATAATGAAGATGACTGGAATGAGGATTACCGTTATGAGTACTAGGTTTGGAGTCAACCAGTCAACAGTGTCCCTGTGTGGAGCTTCCGTCGAGAGCGTTGTTTTCATCTTGCTATCATTTATGTATAAGACTATGTGATTTATTATGTTCCGCTATGTAATAAATACTGCAATGGTACATTTGAGATTTGTCTACTTATGTGTGTGACTATTTCTGGGACACGTATGTGTCTTTTATGCATCCTATTTTGTTTTTAAAATATGGGTGTGACAGATGACATCAATCGCAATGTGATCTTGCGTTGCAATCATGTCAAGCGGCTACGTCGCAAGGTGTGTTGGGAAGTCCAAGACACTGGACGACGTTTCCTTGGCTGCAGCAAGGAGGTGCTATTGTTGTTGACCTATTGTTTTAATTGTTCGCTTCTCTGGTATTTGATAAATAATAAATCATCATATTAATGGATTGCTAAATGTTTGGGACGTACAGGATGAAGACGAGCAATGCCCCTTTGTGTATTGGGTTGATGAAGAATGGCCTCCAAGAGCACAGGAAGCATTTGCTGATCTTTGGAAGTTCATGGCCAAGTACAAGAAGGGGAAGAAGAACGCCCAACAGAAACTTCGTGAAGCTATTGAATTGCACCAAGCAGACAATGAGCACCTGACCAAGCATCATCAGGAGCGTACGGCATTCGCGGAGCGCGTGTGCACCAATTACTAGACGATAGCTAAGGCTGAAGCAAAAGACAAGAATAATAAGGCTTGGATTCCTGTGCTCTGTGTGCTGGGCGTGTTGGCGTCATTTCTGTTGGGTTATGTCATCAAGAGCTAGGCGTCAGAACTCTTGAGCGAGTGTTTCTTTTGCAAACTAGTTTGGGTTGGGTTAAACTTAGTTTGACCTTCTGGAGAACTATCTGTTGGGTATTCTTATTAACATCATTACCAAAAGTAGACTTAGTTTTCTAAATCTGATAACGGTGCCAAAAATACCAAACCTATCCCGCATACCACTTAAGCCAAGTTGTCATCCCCAGCATGACATGAGAGACGCGGTATTGAAATATGCAATTGCTCTTCTAAATAAATAATGAATGGGATCTACAAGCGCACAGATTAATACCGATGTAGCATTTTAACCGGGAAGTATTCCAGGTATCGTTATTTATATTTTTACCACTGGGAAGGGATTAACAAACATTAATATTGATTACAGAATGGAATATGAGATTGAGTATCTATCATTGCATGTATAATTGATAACATTTATCTAACTCTTTCATACAAGGGTAAGTGTCACATAAAAGATATATGAAGTAATGAATAGTGACAAAGACAATTGATCTGATCAGCATAACTGAGCCACATAATAAATATGATAAGCACCTCAATTAGATACTCTAGAAAGTCATTAGCATGGAATTAGAACGAACTACAAGAATATTTCCTAAGTTATTCTCAACTATATATTCTAGCATTATCATAGTTAGTGCAAGCATACTTAGCAATCATTGCGAGACAAGACTACGCTCATGCATAGTGATATTAGCAAGGTAAATGAGAAACATAGCAATCACTCCACTGTAATAATGTTGCTCTGCCAGCCCAATATACGAGAGGGGGACTATATAAGAATCAATGAAGCTGTCACTATCAAGAACTACCCCACGATCTGGCATATTGGGTACAATCGCAGATAAATACGGTATAAGCACCACGCCAACACAATATCTATCATTTACCCATGGATCCGATGAATAAACGCTATACGATCCTAAACATGTATATAGATCCAATCTAACTAAGCCAAGTACATAACTATGATAAACTAAGAACAATATAATCTTGAAAATAAGCAAGTAGAGCAAAGTCACAAGTAATATATTGAAATAGAACAAAGTCATATTCATAATATTGAAGAACAAAGATGATTAGAAGAACAATTAGAAGCACAATTAGAGAATTACCAAGAATCCTCTTGACAGATCCGGAAACCAATCGAAGGTTGACTCCTTCTAGTTCTAATCCTATGTAGCTATGCTAATCTAGATATCTAATTGATGTGGTGGCTCTAATCTTTATCAGAGGCTTCTTCTCTCTTGAGGAATAATGAATTAGGGTTGAGAGACTCTCTCCTCCAGGGGCCAGGGGGTCTGGTTTTATAGTCCCTTCAAGTGAATATGGGCCATTGGATCAAACCGACATTGATTGAACGGTTATCCTTGATCCTTTAGGTCGGTGGAGATTAGTCTCGAAAGAGAGTCCTGTTTGGACTCCAGGAGGGGGCGGGCGCCCAGGTCAACTGGGCGGGCACCCAATGCCTGGCCCCGTTTGGCCTCTGCTTCCTTCCCGTGGCTTCTGGAGTCTTCTAGATGTAAGATAACTGCGCGACACGTTAATATCACTATGTAATCCCGACGCGTGGGCCTTTCTTCCTTATTTCCTGATAACCCCCTGCAGAAATAGACAAACACCAAAACTCGTGGAATTCTATGAGAAAAAAATCCTAAATCTAGATGTTGATTTCATTTGGATCCTTTTCTTTGTTTATTTAATAATTAAATTTGATACTTAAGGACCGTCAACAAACTCCCCCAAGCTTACCTCTTGCTCGTCCCTGAGCAAGGATAGTACACATGCTTTTAAATGAGGTCTCATCTCTGAGTTAGAGTAAACTATCAAGACTTAAAACTTACTTATTTTACCTTTCACCATGGGACTTGTAACCGTCACTTCTGTCTTGAGTAGTTAAAAGATAGAACAGTCTAGTCAAGTGTCTTGTCTCTTATTCTTGATCAGCTATAGCTCTGAAGTTTTTGCAGATTTTCAAATAAAACTCAGAGATTCCTTTGTATGACTCTCTTAAATCTCTCTTTTGTGGTATTTCTGGATCCTTACCAAGGCAGTGATGGTATATGCCTTCTCTCAATATATATGGTATTTGTGGTATAAGGCATAGTGACATTGCCTTGTCTCTCACCCTACTCTAATAAGGCTTTAATATCTGGAGCTCATAGGTGGGAGATAAAGTATACATACTTACAAGACATTTATTGCATAGTCAAACCATGGATCTAGAGAAACAAATCAGTAAGTCAAATCAACATGTGCATGTGTGGCGAATGAATGGTGTATGGTGATGATGGTGATAGCAATGGTGAAAACAATGGTGAAAGTCTAATTTTACTTTTGCTCTTTTGAGGGGATATATACCTTTCTTGCCTTTTGAAACTTTATGAGGAGAATGAGATGCTCTATCTTTTCTTTTCTCTCAGGTGGGTATCTTGTACCCCTAATTCTACTATCGGACACTTGTCCATTTTTACCTCTCGTCTCACTTTTTCTTTTCTTTCGAGGTTCCGGGCACTTGCCCCTTTTTATTTCCTCGTATCTTTTTTTTCTTCTCCTTTTTTTAGAGTACTCATCGCTTGAGATAATATAGCAAGTGGTAGTAACAAGATAACTTGAGCATTTATTTCACAGGGGAAAAACAATATTTTTGGTCATTCTCTCCCGGATTAGGAGTAGAATATTTTTGGGTGGTTCTGGAGATGGAAATGAGTGGATATATGTGGATGGTACTTCCGGAGTAGAAGCAGCATATGTGAGTGAACGTGCAAGTGAATCTTGATTTAACCACATGACAAGCTCCTAAGGGTCTACACAGCTTGACCACACTCAATGCTCATAAGCAGTAAATAGAAAATGTGTGGCTCAAAGTCTAGCAAGTATGTATATATGGCTGTGGTAGGAATTTAAACTCTCATCATACAGGAACTCATCATGCAACATTTTAAAGATTTTCAAAGATAAAATTCTCCAGAATTCTAGCATCTCTAGGAACAGAGAAACAGCAGCTCAACCTTCCCATATCATATCCGTTAACAACTTAAACTTCAGATCAAGTTTTCTTCCCACATGTTTAGGTTTAGAGCAAGCTTTAAATTATAACAATTATGTCTAACCTTGAGAGAGAACTTCAAATTTTAAAAATTAGTCAGAGCAACTATTCATCATATCCATGCTAGAGTTTTATTGTTAAGATTCAGATTACCATAGCCACTTTATTTATTTATTAAACACACTAGCAAAAGATATATATATAAGCATAAAATCTTTATTTGGTTTTTCATAGTAATTTATATTTATATTTTAATATAGTATAAGTATAAAGATAGATAGAAATACTTAGCGGGATAAATGGAGGTGCTCTCCCCCAAGCTGAATTTTGATGTAATTTCCCTTGATGTAGCTAGCAGGTGGCAGAGGTGTATTTGAAAGTCAGCAGCATTCTGACAGCGATTAGAATGTCCTCCGTCTGCTAGTCCTCTTGATTCTTAAATTTTGTGGAGCTCAAATAGACAACAAAGCTTGTGGAACTGATTAAGTGTTAGCATAAACATCTAGCCTTTATCATATTGAGACTCCTCAATAAATGTTACTCCCTATTTTATATTTCCATTTTATAAAGCAGAAAATATTTATTTTATTTTTATGCCACCACAGTGAACGTACTTATGGGTTTTATGCCACTTGTATACTCACATGGGGCTTACTATTTTTTTTAAATTCTTATTTTCTTTTTAGGATAGTATGAACTTAATTAACTAAGTAGACTATTTGAAATAATTGAAAGGGAAAGAATAACTACCAAGTTTACCTCTTGGCAAGGCGTTTGGTGTTTTTAAGTCCTCCGAACGGGACTCTCCGTTTTCTGAATTGTCCTCAGGTTCATTGGGTTGCGTAGTCGGTACTTCCGGCAGCGCCTCCTCTTCATGTATAGTTATCTTCTCTTTCCGTACCTGACATGGTGCTACGGTCTCCTCTGGATAATTCTGTTTAAACTGAATGTCTTCTGACCTTATCACTTCTCCTTCATAGTCTGCCCATCCGTCCTTGATGATCTGCCTCCTCTGGTTGCGGTTGCGTCGTTTCCTGACCTGCATAGATTCTTCAAAGATGTAGTTAGGGTCAGTAAAATAATAGCGTACCTTCTCTATGGGGAAGTGCATATGGACTTCTCCGGTTCCAATGTAGATGATTGCTTTAACGGCGCTGAGGAACGGTCTTCCAAGGATGATGGGTGGATCGTACTCATCTTCTCCCATGTTTATAACCTGAAAGTCTGTGTAGACAAAATGATCGTCTATTTTGACTGGGACATCAGTTACTATTCCTTTAACTTCTCGAAATGTCTGATCTGCCATCTGGAGCTGAATGTATGTTGGTTTTAGGGGCATGGTTCCGAACAAGAGCCGATAGGTGACTGCGGCCATTATGTTGACGCCCGATCCGGTGTCGCAAGTCGTCTTGTAGAAGTTGTATCCATTTATGGAGCAGTAGATGCTTGGCATTCCTAGGTCGTCCTTCTTGGTAAAAAACGGTGACTTAAGTTGATGATCTTGGCCTCCATGAACTGCAGTGACCATGTTAGCTGACTCGGTCCACACTTGCTTGTTCATGTTCCTCCTGTTGGTCCTCTTCTATGATTCACGTCTGGATTGATCTGGAATTTGTGTAGTCATGTTCTTGAAGGAAAACGTTTTCTTCTTCCCTTTGATGTAGAAACTGATATTGGCAGCACTGGCGTAGATAACAGCTCCCGAGGTGTTTAAGAATGGCCTCTCTAAGATGATGGGTGCTCTCTCATCATTACCGGTCTCTATCACCATGAAGTCTGCTAGGGCATACAAGGTACCAACTCGGACACAAAGGTTCTTCAATATTCCTTTTGGAAAACTTATCGTCTGATCTGCAAACTGCAAACACATGGTTGTTTCTAATAAAGGATATTTAAAGAATTTTTCATAGAGTACCCTGGGTATAATGTTGACGCTGGAGCCAAAGTCGCAGAGTGCTTCTGGGACGTCCACCATGCCGATGGCGATCGGGATGACGGGGCGTCCTGGATCACCTCTCTTGACCGGCAGAAGGTCAGTAGTGAATTCAGTGACGGGGTTACTCCAATTACCTACATCAAACATGTCTACAAGATTTGCAGATTCTAATCCTTCTGGTTGTGATGGTATACCGGGGTTAGTAGTAGGAACAACAGCAGCTATTTGATTTAACTAAGATTCAATCATTTTATTAAAGCTAATTTGATTCTTGATGGCAGTAGAGGAATTATCCATTCTATTATTTATATTTTCTAGCATTTTGTCATTAGATGCCAATTTCTTAGATAGGTTATCCATTATCTTTCCTTGATTAGACACTAACTCTCTCAGAGGTGAAAAATTATTATTATTGTTGTAAGAATTATTACCTTTATAATTACCTGAGTAGTTAGGCCTCTGTTGATTCCAACCTTGATTTTGTTGAGGACGATTGTAGTAGTAGTTGTTGTTATTGTTGATGTAGTTCACATCCTCAAGCATCTCAGGGCAGTGATTGCGTGAGTGTCCAGTGTCTCCACACTCCTCACAAGTCATGTGAGAGTCGTAGATGTGCATAACTTCTTTCTTATATCTAGCTCTATCATCGAGCTTCTTCATGAGCAGGTCTAGCTTTGCAGACAACATGTCTACCTCCTTGAGCTGATGTATACCTCCACCTCTCTTGCGTGTCTGGGTCCTCTCTTCATTCTAGCCTTGGTTGGACGCCATCTTCTCCACAAGAGCTGTGGCTTGTGGTATGGTGAGTGATAAGAATGCTCCTCCAGCTGCAGCATCCATGGTCTCTCGGGCACTATTGCTGAGCCCATGATAAAACGTCTGCATCAGTAGTCAACTCTCCATTCCATGATGGGGACATTCTAGGATGTAGTCTTGAAAGCGCTCCCATGCTTCTGCAACAGATTCATCATTTTGTTGCTGAAAACTTGTAATCTTCCCACGGAGAGCATTGGTCTTGCCCATGGGAAAGAACTTAGCCAGAAAGTTTGTTGAGCAGAGTGCCCACGTAGTATTCTTCTCCTTTGTAGCATAGAACCACTGCTTCGCTCTCCCTAACAGTGAGAATGGGAAGAGGCGAAGTAGTATAGCATCTGTGGGGACTCCTGATATGGTAAATGTGCTGCAAATCTCCAGAAAGTGTTGGAGATGAGCACTAGCATCTTCGTGTGCCTTCCCACAGAACTGGTTGGATTGCACCATGTTGATAAGTCCAGGCTTGAGCTCAAAGTTGTCGTCGATCTCTACAGCAGGTCCAGTACGGATGTTGTCCGTAATGGGAGCTGAGAACTCACGGATTGATTTGTTCGCCATGGCTTCGAACTCTGAAGACAAGTTCCGGTGATCTTCTTGATTAGTTGAAGTTTCTTGCTGAAGTGTTGATGATCTCCTCTTGAGCTTGGCTCTAGTTTTTCTGAATAAGGCTTCGGGATTGTCAACAAAATTTCCTGGAAGATGTCTTCTATTCATACATTCCCCTACACAAGATAAAATAGAAAAATATTGGGGTAAAACTGTATGAGAGAATAGATAAGCTCAATCATATTAGTGATGCGAATGATAACTCAAAATCCTTTATTCATTCTTGATTAGTAATCAACCTTCCCCGGCAACGGCGCCAAAAATGCTTGTTGGGTATTCTTAACATCATTACCAAAAGTTACGACTTAGTTTTCTAAATCTAATAACGGTGCCAAAAATGCCAAACCTATCCCTCATACCACTTAAGCCAAGTTGTCATCCCCAGCATGACATGAGAGACGCGGTATTGAAATATGCAATTGCTCTTCTAAATAAATAATGAATGGGATCTACAAGTGCACAGATTAATACCGATGTAGCATTTTAATCGGAAAGTATTCCAGGTATCGTTATTTATATTTTTACCACTGGGAAGGGATTAACAATCATCAATATTGACTACAGAATGGAATATGAGATTGAGTATCTATCATTACATGTATAATTGAGAACATTTATCTAACTCTTTCATACAGGGGTAAGTGTCACATAAAAGATATATGAAGTAATGAATAGTGACAAAGATAATTGATCTGATCAGCATAACTTAGCCACATAATAAATATGATAAGCACCTCAATTAGATACACTAGAAAGTCATTAGCATGGAATTAGAACGAACTACAAGAATATTTCCTAAGTTATTCTCAACTATATAGTCTAGCATTATCATGTTAGTGCAAGCATACTTAGCAATCATTGCGAGACAAGACTACGCCCACGCATAGTGATATTAGCAAGGTAAATGAGAAACATAGCAATTACTCCCCTGTAATAATGTTGCTCTGCCAGCCCAATACACGAGAGGGGGACTATATAAGAATCAATAAAGCTGTCACTATCACGAACTACCCCACGGTCTGGCATATTGGGTACAATCGCAGATATATACGGTATAAGCACCACGCCTACACAATATCTATCATTTACCCATGGATCCGATGGATAAACGCTATACGATCCTAAACATGTATATAGATCCAATCTAACTAAGCCAAGTACATAACTATGATAAACTAAGAACAATATAGTCTTGAAAATAAGCAAGTAGAGCAAAGTCATAAGCAATATATTGAAATAGAACAAAGTCATATTCATAATATTAAAGAACAAAGATGATTAGAAGAACAATTAGAAGCACAATTAGTGAATTACCAAGAATCCTCTTGACAGATCCGAAAACCAATCGAAGATTGACTCCTTCTAGTTCTAATCCTATGTAGCTATGTGTTGACACTTGCTAACACCACTTGAATACTAGGTTGTCATCCCCAGCGTGGTACTAGAGTGTACTATAGTATTTATACGCACACAGATAATCCGCAAGCGCACGGATACCGTTGAAGCTTTTACCCGGTTAAAGGTTTTATCGTATCCACAGGGAAACGGGAGAACTGATCTACGCTCTAACTTAACCAAGATAAGTAAATAGGTGTGAATAGGAAAGATGGTAGAATCGAATAAGAACAATATTAAAGGTAAGATAACAGTGAGTGATAATATGGGAATAGAGAGTAGAGCAATTCTAGTATATGGGAGATGGTAGCAGAATAGAGAGGACAACTATGGTTTCTCTACTTCAAAGGGGTATGTCTATGTCTGGGACGAACCACGTGATAAGAGTACACCACAAAGGATGCTTATCCTTAGGCCGATAAACCCTACCTGTCCTGCTAACGAGAGGTGGACTACAGGGGACCAACGTAACTGTCACCTACGCGGCCTACCATACGATCCAGCTAGTCAGGGGATATCCACAAGTAATCTAGGTCTAAGCACCACGCTTACACCTATACTACAACTCTAACCTATAGGGTCCTATAGATTAGAAGTACTCAAAAGAGTTGTGAACCAGAACATACATGATTAGTAATTGCTTAATGAATTAGAAGTAGATTACCAGAGTCATCCCATGAGCAAGCTTGATTAGAGCTTGATCATGGCGAAGTACAACCGGAGGAAGAACCGACAGGCCGACCTCTCCTCTAATCCTCCTTCGCTCTCCATCTCGCTACTATCTAGATCTACTCTAGTTTAGAGAAGAGAGGAGAGCTCTCATCTCTAAACCCTAGCTTTTGCTCTGTCTATGAATAATGAATAATGAACAAGGGGTGCCTCCTCCAGGGGCCAGGGGGTCTGGTTTTATAGTCCCCTCAAGTGAACCTGGGCCGTCGGATCAAACCGACATTGATTGAACGGTTATTCTTGATCCTTTAGGTCGGTGGAGCATAATCCGCGAGATTGAGCGTGATTGGCCACAGGAGGTGGGCGGGCGCCCTGTCTCTGGCCCCGATTCGCCTCCGCTTCGGTCTCGTGGCTTCTGGAGTCTTCTAGATGTAAGATAATTGCGCGGCACGTTAATATCTTTACGTAATCCCGACGTGTGGGTCTTTCTTCCTTATTTCCTGATAACCCCCTGCAGAAATTGACAAACACCAAAACTCATAGAATTCTGTCAGATAAATCCCTAAGTCTGGATGTTGATTTCATTTGGATCCTTTTCTTTATTTATTTGATAATTAAATTTGATACTTAAGGACCGTCAACAAACTCCCCCAAGCTTACCTCTTGCTCGTCCCTGAGCAAGGATAGACTCAGCAATGGATCAGAAGTTGTTATAATATCTTAAAAATTTGATGGTACACATGCTTTTAAATGAGGTCTCATCTCTGAGTTAGAGTAAACTGTCAAGACTTAAAACTTACTTACTTTACCTTTCACCATGGGACTTGTAACCGTCACTTCTGTCTTGAGTAGTTAAAAGATAGAACAGTCTAGCCAAGTGCCACGTCTCTTATTCTTGATCAGCTATAGCTCTGGAGTTTTTGCAGATTTTCAAATAAAACTCAGAGATTCCTTTGTATGACTCTCTCATATCTCTCTTTTGTGGTATTTCTGGATCCTTACCAAGGCAGTGATGGTATATGTCTTCTCTCAAAATATGTGGTATTTGTGGTATAAGGCATAGTGACATTGCCTTCTCTCTCACCCTACTCTAATAAGGCTTTAATATCTGCAGCTCATAGGTGGGAGATAAAGTATACATACTTACAAGACATTTATTGTATAGTCAAACCATGGATCCAAAGAAACAAATCAATAAGCCAAATCAAGATGTCCATGTGTGGCGAATGAATAGTGTATGGTGATGATGGTGATAACAATGGTGAAAGTCTAATTCTACTTTTGCTCTTTTGAGGGGATACATACCTTCCTTGCTTTTTGAAACTTTATGAGGAGAATGAGATGCTCTTCTTTTTCTTTTCTCTCAGATGGGTATCCTGTACCCCTAATTCTACTGTCGGACACTTGTCCATTTTACCTCTCGTCTCACTCTTTCTTTCTTTCGAGGTTCCGGGCACTTGCCCCTTTTTATTTCCTCGTTTATTATTTTTTTTCTTTTTTTTAGAGCACTCATCTCTTAAGATAATATAGCAAGTGGTAGTAGCAAGATAACTTGAGCATTTATTTCACAGGGAATAACAGGGATAGGAAAATGTTTTTGGCTATTCTCTCCCGGATTAGGAGTAGAATGATTTTGGGTGAAACTGGAGATGGAAATGGATGGATATATGTGGATGGTACTTCCGGAGTAGAAGTAGCATATACGAGTGAACGTGCAAGTGAATCTTGATTTAACCACATGACAAGCTCCTAAGGGTCTACACAGCTTGACCACACTCAATGCTCATAAGCAGTAAATAATAAATGTGTGGCTCAAAGTCTAGCAAGCATGTATATATGGCTGTGGTAGGAATTTAAACTTTCATCATACAGGAACTCATCATGCAACATTTTAAAGATTTTTCAAAGATAAAATTCTCCAGAATTCTAGCATCTCTAGGAATAGATAAACAGTAGCTCAACCTTCCCATATCTTATCCGTTAACAACTTAGATTTCAGATCAAGTTTTCATCCCACAAGTTTAGATCTAGAGCAAGCTTTAAATTATAACAGTTATGTCTAAACTTGAGAGAGAACTTCAAATTTGCAAATTAGGCAGAGCAACTATTCATCATATCCATGCTAGAGTTTTATTATTAAGATTCATATCAAACTTTATTTATTTATTTATTTAGCAAACTAAGAAAAGATATATATATATATATAAGCATAAAATCTTTATTTGGTTTTTCATAGTTTATGTATTTTAATATTCTAATATAATATAAGTTATAAAGATAGGTAGAAATACTTAGCGAGATAAATAGGGGTGCTCTCCCCCAAGCTGAATTTTGACGTAATTTCTCTTGATGTAGCTAGCAGGTGGCAGAGGTGTATTTGAAAGTCAGCAGCATTCTGACAGCGATTAGAATGTCCTCCATCTGCTAGTCTTCTTGATTCTTAAATTCTGTGGAGCTCAAATAGACAACAAAGCTTGTGGAACTAATTAAGTGTTAGCATAAATATCTAGCCTTCATCACGTTGAGCTTCCTCAATAAATATTACTCCCTGTTTTTATATTTTTATTTTATAAAGTAGAAAAGAAATATTTATTTTATTTTTATGCCACCATAGTGAAGGTACTTATGGGTTTTATGCCACATGGGGCTTAGTATTTTTTAACATTTTTATTTTCTTTTCAAGATAGCATGATTAACTAATAATCTATTTAAGGAAAGTAAATAATTAAATAGAAAAGGGAATGCAGAAAGGATAAATATGGATAACTACAAATCTTACCTTTCGGCGAGGGTTCAATGTTTTAAGTCTTCTTGTCAAGACTTCTCATCGTGTTCATTCTTCAGGTGCGTCATTTGATTCAGGTGCGGACCTTGACGTCTGCACCTTTTAATACGGTGTCACCCATGTTCTTCGTTTGCCCAGCAGTTCGAAGTGTGGCGTTGGCAGTAACCTGCTCAGTGTGTTTGTGCTCGTAGATCCAGGTCCTTCCCTTGGTAGAGTCTGAGAGTTATAAAACTCCTCTGTGTTTTGCTCAAAGTGTACCTGCTCATAGAGACAAGGCAGAGATCAAGTGCATGGGCCCTGTTGGTGGAAAACACCAACAGAACCAAAAGTGTATTTGTTCTTCTCTAACCTTAAGCATAGTGAGCAAGACAAGTTGATGGATGATAAGTTCATGAGTGTAGCACTTATAACATTTGTCAGATCAGATCGGTCAACCTTATGGAAAGATAATCTATGTATATGTCTTTTTTCTTTATATCTCTCAAAGATTGAATGTGTAACATTTTAGCTCATATGATTAGGAGTGTGGGATCATGGAGGTAGTACTAAGAACAAGGATTAAAGGACTAAACATGTTGAATCAGTTGGGTTGGTTAATCTAGAGTTGTAAATCATATACGTTTGTCTCTTTTATTTATATGAACGTCAGAACCAAGGAGAAGCTTATAAAAGTGATAGTCAAGTACCTTAAGATGTTACCTTGCTTGAAGAGTGATGGTACAGTATCATCTTGTGGAAGCTTTCCTTTCTTAGCGGTTGTGCATCGTGTTTGTGGCACCCTCCATGGATCATCTCTCTATGATGAATGAGCTATGTCCTTCTTGTGCAAATTGTTAAACTTCATGTGTCACTCTCTTCGTCTCTGATGTGAGTTTATCTCAGGACTTCCCAAATCGATATTGAAAGTTTTTCTGCAAGGGTTAGTCCGACAAAATATACCAATATCTACTCAAGCAGTTTTTTTTAGTTCAATAACCAAACTAGACTCCATGTCTAATCAGATTAAGGAAGGCTATTCAACCTAAGCACCATGCTTAATTTAAATGCCAATGGAAGTATGGCGAGTACTTCCAAACCAACACTTGCTAGTAAATAGACAAAGGTAGCATGGCAGCATTTATAGAGATTTACTTAAGTGGAGATGAAGTAGTGTGATTAGTATTTAACAAATTGAGCATGTCTCAAAGGTAGGGACAACCAGCATAGCAACATGGCAAAGGATGTTTTTATGTAAAGTACTCTCCCAAGCTTGAATTTTACAAAATTCAAGTTTGGATGAATTTAATTCAATGTTGTATGATGATTGGTTGGACATACCTTGTGCTTGTCATTCATCCGATCTTCTTGCTCCAATCTTAGAAAGGTTAGTGACAAGAATACCCGAAGGAATATATATTTTTGTTTTACAATTATCCTTATATGCTCAATACACAAGGTAATGTTGCAAATAATTAAAGGCTCATGTTACGATCTGATCAATGCTTATTTTAAGACACTAAGCTTGTCCTTGGGAAACCATCAGTTTATGTTGGCGAAGTGGTTTCCCCTCCGACGCCAACCTATATCTAGATCAACTCAACGAGATCTGCAATATTTATTATAGACATATGTATCGACAACCGCCCTTTTAAAGTTTTTATAAATAGAAAGGAAGAGGGGGTTGGAGATCTCAAGTGTGGTGATGTCGGAGAGACCAATAGATTGGGAAGATGTTGCATATGAGCATGGAGTAAACGAAGTGGCTATGAAATAAATTCCATGCTCATTAATGTTATCTTCGTCTCTAATCTGAATGTTCGGAGTTTCTCCTGGATTGGTCTCACCTATGTCCTCTTCTGTAGTTGGATGAATCTCATCTTCAAAGGGAGTCAAGAACTCACCATTTGAAATTGAGCCAAAGTCAGAACCCATTAAGGCTTCTTCCTTATCCATCCATTCTACACATTCTAGCCATTTAGAACTTGTGATCAAAATAGGGGAGGCGTTAGAATTTTCTATATGGCTTAGCTCTCCTTCTATGGCATTACTTGACATGCCATCCTTATGGTCTTCATGACTCCTATGGTTTGGTCGTCTTGGTGAATTGCTAGGATCATCATGAGATTGAAAAGAAGAGGGATAAGAGGGATCTCTAAGGTCAAGGATGGATTTAGAACTTGTGAACATGGAAGGGGAGTAGATAGAATTGTCTATATGGCTTAGCTCTCCTTCACTTGATATGTCATCCTCGACTTCTTCATGATAGGAACCAGGACATTCTCTAAGAGAAACATTATTGCAAGGATTTGAATTATCCCTACTTGAAGGTCTCTTATAGAACCAGAAGTCTAAACCATCAGCATCTAAAAGATTTAAGGTCGGAATTCCTTCCTCCCTTGGAGAATTTTGGGGTATTGATGGTTTAGGATCGATAGCTAAAGTTTGGGATTGAAGTGGTTGTGATCTGGCTATCGAAACTTCTTCTTCTTGTCTAGGAACTGGTTCTTTCTCTTTCTCAGGGATATAAAAGCTAGGAGACTTTCCGCTCATTAAATCAATCAAATTCCAAGCTTCACTAGCGGATAGGTGGTGGAAAGATCCTCCAGAGGCCGCATGAAGGGTTTGCTTATCTTCCTTACTAAGGCCCTCAAAAAAGTGAATTAGAAGAACTTCTTCTGGAATAGAAAGTTTTCGGCCAGTGAGAGTAAGGTTAATAAAGCGGTCCCATGATTTGCCAAGAGATTCTTCTTCCAGTTGTCTAAAAGAAAGAATCTCACGCCGAAGTTCCACCACTTTGGAGATTGGAAAATATTTAGAAAGAAAACTACTATATAACTCCTTCCAATCTCCATGAACACTCCCTACTTTGAGTTTATACCAATATCTAGCTTTTCCCGTTAAAGAGAACGGAAAGAGCTTCCGTTTAAGGGTCTCATCGGACATGCCTTCTATGCGAAGGAGGTCACAGACTCGATAAAACTCTCTTAGGTGTGTGTATGGATTTTCCTCACCTTTTCCTGAGAAAGGTTGTTTTTGAATAAATTCTATGTATTCGGGGTCTATCTCAAAACTAGATGCTATGATAGGCTTTGAAGATTTTGGTGGTTCGAGATGTGTGCCCATAGGTCTATGAAATTCATAGATAGACATGTTTGAATTCATAATAGACCAGAGATCAAGGATTAGATAGAGAGAATAGCAGAGATGAGGCAAAGGATAAAAGGAAAATATTTTTTTTTTATTTATTTTTTTATAAAATGATTAAACTAGTTCGTAGTCAACTCAGCAACCGTTTCCCCGGCAACGGCGCCAAAAATGCTTGTTGACACTTGCTAACACCACTTGAATACTAGGTTGTCATCCCCAGCGTGGCACTAGAGTGTACTATGGTATTTATACGCACACAGATAATCCGCAAGCGCACGGATACCGTTGAAGCATTTACCCGGTTAAAGGTTTTATCGTATCCATAGGGAAACGGGAGAACTGATCTACGCTCTAACTTAACCAAGATAAGTAAATAGGTGTGAATAGGAAAGATGGTAGAATCGAATAAGAACAATATTAAAGGTAAGATAACAGTGAGTGATAATATGGGAATAGAGAGTAGAGCAACTCTAGTATATGGGCGATGGTAGCAGAATAGAGAGGATAACTATGGTTTCTCTACTTCAAAGGGGTATGTCTATGTCTGGGACGAACCACGTGATAAGAGTACACCACAAAGGATGCTTATCCTTAGGCCGATAAACCCTACCCGTCCTGCTAACGAGAGGTGGACTACAGGGGACCAACGTAACTGTCACCTACGCGGCCTACCACACGATCCAGCTAGTCAGGGGATATCCACAAGTAATCTAGGTCTAAGCACCACGCTTACACCTATACTACAACTCTAACCTATAGGGTCCTATAGATTAGAAGTACTCAAAAGAGTTGTGAACCAGAACATACATGATTAGTAATTGCGTAATGATTTAGAAGTAGATTACCAGAGTCATCCCATGAGCAAGCTTGATTAGAGCTTGATCATGGCGAAGTACAACCGGAGGAAGAACCGACAGGCCGGCCTCTCCTCTAATCCTCCTTCGCTCTCCATCTCGCTACTATCTAGATCTACTCTAGTTTAGAGAAGAGAGGAGAGCTCTCATCTCTAAACCCTAGCTTTTGCTCTGTCTATGAATAATGAATAATGATCAAGGGGTGCCTCCTCCAGGGGCCAGGGGGTCTGGTTTTATAGTCCCCTCAAGTGAACCTGGGCCGTCGGATCAAACCGACATTGATTGAACGGTTATTCTTGATCCTTTAGGTCGGTGGAGCATAATCCGCGAGATTGAGCGTGATTGGCCACAGGAGGTGGGTGGGCGCCTTGTCTCTGGCCCCGATTCGCCTCCGCTTCGGTCTCGTGGCTTCTGGAGTCTTCTAGATGTAAGATAATTGCGCGGCACGTTAATATCTTTACGTAATCCCAACGTGTGGGCCTTTCTTCCTTATTTCCTGATAACCCCCTGCAGAAATAGACAAACACCAAAACTCGTGGAATTCTGTCAGATAAATCCCTAAGTCTGGATGTTGATTTCATTTGGATCCTTTTCTTTATTTATTTGATAATTAAATTTGATACTTAAGGACCGTCAACACTATGCTAATCTAGATATCTAATTGATGTGGTGGCCCTAATCTTGATCAGAGGCTTCTTCTCCCTTGAGGAATAATGAATTAGGGTTGAGAGACTCTCTCCTCCAGGGGCTAGGGGGTCTGGTTTTATAGTCCGTTCAAGTGAATATGGGCCGTTGGATCAAACCGATATTGATTGAACGGTTATCCTTGATCCTTTAGGTCGGTGGAGATTAGTCCCAAAAGAGAGTCCTGTTTGGACTCCAGGAGGGGGCGGGCGCCCAGGTCAACTGGGCGGGCGCCCAGTGCCTAGCCCCGTTCGGCGTCCGCTTCCATTCCGTGGCTTCTGGAGTCTTCTAGATGTAAGATAATGGCGCGACACGTTAATATCTCTATGTAATCCTGACGTGTGGGCCTTTCTTCCTTATTTCCTGATAACCCCCTGCATAAATAGACAAACACCAAAACTCGTGGAATTATGTCAGATAAAACCCTAAATCTGGATGTTGATTTTATTTGGATCCTTTTCTTTGTTTATTTAATAATTAAGTTTGATACTTAAGGACCGTCAACACTATCTACTAGTAGTACTCTTAAGTGTTGACGTCCTATATAGAAATAATTAATTAATCTCAGATATCATATCTTTGGAAAATAAAGGAAGATTAAGAAAAGTAAAAAACAAGGATCAATGAAAAATCATTGGAAAATAAACAAAATGAAATAAATAAAAACAATTCAAAATAAAAAAGATAAAAATAGAACATGAAGCTATTTCCGCGTGTGCTGGCCACGAGGCTCGAGCCCTCGGCCTTCATCAGCACACACCCCACAGTTTGGCTGGATGTAGAAGAAAGATTGAGAAGAGCACACACACTACAAGTCTACAACGGCTTTAACCAGCTTGCACCAGACTACCTGAGGCTGATGTGATGCAGATAGCAGCTGAACTGCTTCTGGCTGGTACCTTTGCCTTCTAATTATAGTTGAAAAGAAGGCCACTAGAAAAGGCACCAGACAGACAGTTCAGCTGCATCGTTCCTCTATTCCAGGTTTTAGCCGGCTAGATCTGGTTGTAACTAGTTGGAACGGGTTGCAACTGATTGCAACTCGTCCTAGATGTGCATGTGCGGGCCAGTTGCCCAGTTGGATTTATTGCGTCTCTATCTCCGTCTCTCGGGGTTAAACGGAAAAAACCGAAACTTGTCATTATGCGCCGCTTTTAAAAGCCAATTAATCTACTGAGTATATGGAAAGGTTATGGTCCCAGGATGGCCTCGCTGGATTCTATTTCATCTCCTTCATCTAAGGCCTTGTTTAGTTGTTGAAAATTTTTTGGTTTGGCTACTATAGTATTTTTGTTTGTATTCGATAATTATTGTCCAATTATGGACTAACTAGGCTCAAAAGATTCATCTCGCAAATTACAGACAAACTGTATAATTAGTTTTTATTTTTATCTATATTTAATGTTCGAAGTCTAAAAATTCGATGTGACGAGGAATCTTGAAAAAATTTAGAAACTAAACACGGCCTAAGAAAAAAAAACAGATTAAAGGGCCCAAAACGGCTCGTAAAAATAAAATGAATGGAATGGAGGGAGTACAACACAGTGCGTCTCTCTCTCTCAACGGGCGGATGAGCAACAGAGAACGCAGGGGTCAGTCTCCCACTCCCAGACACGACTACACGAGACGAGCGTACAGTAGGGAGCAACGAAGTCAAATGGCTGCAGAGTGCTCGCCTGCCCAAACGTGCACTGCACCCAACTGCAACCGTGTGTTGGCCTCGAGGCTCGAGCCCTCGGTCTCCCCTCCCACTCCCCTCAACAAAATGGGCCTTGTTTAGTTTCAAAAAATGAAAAGTTTTCGGTACTGTAGCATTTTCGTTTGTTTGTAACAAATATTATGCAATCATGGACTAACTAGGATCAAAAGATTTGTCTCATGATTTACAGCAAAACTGTGTAATTAGTTTTTTTTGTCTATATTTAATGTTTCATGCATGTGCCACAAGATTCGATGTGACAGGGAATCTTGAAAACTTTTTGGTTTTCAAGGTGAACTAAACAAGGCCGGTTCCAAAGTATGAGTACTAGTAGTCGAGACCAGTTGCAATCTGCACTGACATGGGAATGGGGACTAAATAAAAAAACAGAGCTAAAAATGGTAACCTCACTGAAGGTATTAGAGTGCAGAATACTAGTACGTCGACTTGAATAAACTACGAAAATCCTTGCTCATAAAAACAAAACTCAGCCTAGACACATAAAGATGACTAGGAGGCTGGTTGCACTCGTAATGCATCCTAAGCTTTTTGATGAATGGAATATTATATGGAGAGTTAGGCCTTGTTTAGTTCCGAAATCTTTTGGATTTCGATACTGTAGTATTTTTGTTTGTATTTGACAAATATTATCTAATTATGGACTAACTAGGTTCAAAAGATTCATCTCGTGATTTATAGGCAAACTGCGCAATTAGTTTTTGTTTTCATCTATATTTAATACTTCATGCATGTGCCGCAAGATTCGATGTGACAGGGAATCTTGAAAAGTTTTTTTTTGGGTGAACTAAACAAGGCCTTAGCAATGGAAAAACAATACCTTTATCTGGTGTTCATTGGATACCAGGAGTTTTAGGTCTTGTTTAGTTCCAATTTTATTTTGCAAAATAGGTACTGTAGCATTTTCGTTTGTATTTGACAAATATTGTCCAACTATGGACTAAGTAGACTCAAAAAAACGTCTCGCAAATTGTGGGTGAATTGTGTAATTAGTTTTTATTTTCATCTATATTTAATGCTCCATGCATACGTCTAAAGATTCGGTGTGACGAAGAATAGGTGTGATGAAGAATGTGAAATTTTTTGCCATTTTTTGAACTAAACAAGGCCTTACAACAATTTGCCCAACCAATCGTACCACTACCACAAGATTTGAAGGTGGATTTACTAATTGATGAAGGACAACGACAATAGAAGGAGGAGTTAGTCAAGGCATGCTACTCGGAGGATACTGCCACGCGATACTAAAAATTAATTCCTCTAAGTTTTAATATGCGTGAAGACTTCCTAGCTTGGGAAACACCACAGAAGGTACTTTCACTGTTAAATCAGCATAAATGTTGCCAAAATCTAAAAAAAAAATCATTTGTTTTCCAGCACTACTGGCAAGGGAGGAACATCCAATTTTCACCAAGTCACTTTTGACTGGAAACGCATTTGGGATATACATGCCCCTGAGAAATTAAAGTAGTCTTGTGGAGGTTGGCTCATGATTATTGTTTACCTACAGCATGCCAATCCGTAGCAGAAATATGGCGCGAAATGAAGAAATGGTGTTGTATAAAATTCATACCATTTATTTCTCTTGCAAAGCAGTAGTCATGTGAAAGGATCAAGATGCCCAAGAGGGGGGTGAATTGGGCTTCTCTAAAAATTTAAGCAACCTATAAGCTCCAATTCAACCTCTTCTGCCTAGTGTGACTAGAGAGCTACCGGATAAAAGTTTTGCAACCTAGTTCCAATCCTATTCTAGCATGGCAATTCTAAGAATGTAAAAACACAAAGTAAATACTAGAATGTAAAGGAGTAGTGGAAGAAAGTGCTCGGTGTTGTTTTGCCGAGATATCGGAGAGTCGCCACTCTCCACTAGTCCTCGTTGGAGCACCCGCGCAAGGGTCTTGCTCCCCCTTGGTCCGTGCAAGGACCAAGTGCTCTCTACGGGCTGATTCTTCGACACTCCGTCACGGTGAATCGCCCAAAACCGCTCACAATCTTGACATGAGCCACCCACAAGAACTTCGGGCGGTCTTCGTGCCTCCATTCACCACCAAACCGTCTAGGTGATGGCGATCACCGAGAGTAACAAGCAAAGAACTCTCACTTGACCCAAACAAGGCACTAGAGAGTGGTGGATGCACACTTGACTCTTGAAATTCACTAGAGAAGGATTCTCACAAGAAATCACTCAAATCACAATCCTCTCTAGGCTCTTGCTACTCTCTTGCTCCACAACAAGTTTCTCAGATGTTCAAATGGGCAAGAGACGTCTCATGGATGAGGTGGAGGAGTATAAATACACCCCACGAAGTCCAAAGGTCAGCCAACCGTTTTCCACTGAAAACAGGGTCACCGGACGCTGTTGATGTTGCACCGGACGCTCTGCACCGATCGTCCGGTGACACCCAATGGCTAACTGTACCTGCGTCTGACAGGTCACCGGACGCTACTCCCCAGCGTTCGGTGGCACCGTCCGGTGCTCCGGGGAGTTTTACAAACTCCCTGAGTTTAGGACCGGACGCTACCCGGTGCGTCCGGTGCTAGCGTCCGGTGCTCGGGGCAGGTTTGCAACCTCCCTGGGTATGGGACCGGACGCTGCCCGGTGAGTCCGGTGCCAGCATCCAGTGCCTAACCCTAAGCACCGAAGCCCTCCAACGGCTAAGGACCTCACCGGACGGACTCACAGAGTGTCCGGTGTAGCGGCCGGTGCCTACTTAGGCACCCTAACTTCGTCGAAACGCGATCATTCCAACACGAAGTTGGTTCCTGTCGATCTAAGGACTATCTCCGAGCTGCCTAGTGCTAGGTTTACCAAGTGTGCACCACACTAAACCTAAAGCCTTGCCTAAGTCAAGCTACTAGATCAAAGCCCCTCTTATTTGTACGGTCAAAGGAAAACAAAGTCCTAAGCTACTCTAAGTGCCATTCTTCACCATATGGCACTTAGACCTAGTCTAGTCTTGACGATATCCATCCATCCTTTGAAAACTGAAACGATTTCCACTATTAAGTAGGCATGCACATCCCTGTTCATCGAGTACCTATTACCATGACCTCACTAATGACTTTGCCTCTGCAAAACTCACGTTAGTCATAGTAATCAACATTGTCATTAATCACCGAAACCATTAGGGGCCTAGATGCTCTTTCAATCTCCCCCTTTTTGGTGATTGATGACAATAACCTTGAGTATGAAAGGAAATGAGGTTTTCAAATGACTTGGTTTCTATAAGCATGATATAATAAGAGCAAACGGATTAGGCATGCTTATATCAACCAAGTCTACCATCCTGCATCCAAATATGTGAGATGTGTACAACAGGATATAAACACAAATGGCTCATAGTACACCGTAGTAAAACGCGGAAGCAAAGTAATATGAGCCAAAACACATGACATAAAGATATCACAAAAGAGCATAAGTCATGTCTCACAGCCATAAAAAGTATCTCACTAGAGTACCTCACACAAATGCGATGCATAAATGTAAACATGATGCATGTTGGAGTAGCACACAAAGTATATCAAAAGAATAAAAGCCCTCTCTAGCTCTAGCTCCCCCTAACTCTCATACTCACTACCCTCTCCCCCTTTGGCATCAAGCGCCAAAAACATAAGAAGACGGAGGTGGAGGCGAAGCAGTGGAGTCCCTCGGCACGGCCTAAAAGCGAGCTGCATTGCCTGATTCATCGACCGTCGAGTCGGAGGAGATAGAGTGACCCTCTGAAGCTGCACGTGCTGGCAAAGCGGTCTGGGTCGGCTCTGCGGGCTCTGAAGCTGTCACTGGCTGAGGGGGCTGCTCAAGACCTGCTGACGATGCTAGCACGGACTCGGTCGCTGTAGCTGACGTCTCTGACACAGTGGAGGAAGGTGCAAGCTGCTCAAATGAAGCTACTGACGACGACAGGCGCTCGGTGGTGGTAACTAGGACCGTAAAAGCTACAGAAGCCTGCAGGGGTGGAGGCGTTGGGTCACCAGTCACAGCACTATACAAGAAACTGATATGCTGGTCTGCCGACGAGTCCAACACGAGATGTTGTCGCTGACTGCGGAGTAAATCCTGAGCATAACGGTGTGAACTGAGCTACCTGCTCAAAGCCAGACGAGATAGCACCCTGAGAAACCTGGTGTTGTGGCGTCGAAAATGGCTGACTCTGAGTCGGGAGCTGAAGCGGCTGCTGAGTCTGACTCTGAGGCGCTGGGGTAGAAGGCCTGACCGACGATGTGCCTGGGAGCTGAATCTGTGGAAGCTGAATCCCAGAGGCGGCCATAAGAGCGGCCATCATCGCTGTCTGCTAAGCCTGGAACGCAAGCTGCTGCTCCTGGAAGGTCAGAACCTATCTCTGAAGCTCGTCCTGCCTAGCCTGCATGGCTGCATTGATGGCAGCCTGGTCCCTGTCTCTCCTCGCACGCTCCTCAGCTGCCCGCCGCTGATCGGCTCTCATCCCCTCTAGAATAGCAAGCAGAGCGGGGTCTGAAGCACTCGAGGAGCCTCCTGCCTCGTGGTCGTGCGGCCTAGGAGGTAGGTCTGGTACTAGAAGACGATAATCATCGTCTGAGCTATCCAAAGCAAAGTCAAACTCCTCCTCGGCCTCTGCATCTACAAACGCCCCAATGGTGATATCCTGCTCCTCCTCAGTCTCTGGAACTGCTCCTGAGCTGCGAGTGCCCCTGGGAGAGGGTGGTGGCATCTGGCCACATGGTGCACGAGGAGGTGGTGGAGCTCTGAGGTCATGGTGTGCTCTCAGCATCTGTCGGGGGTTGTAGTGGGGAAACACCGTGTCTGAGTCTGAAAGGAGTCTTCGAGATGAGGTGGGCTACCAAACACTGCTGGATCCTAGTGAAGCCGTCTCTGTAGCCTGTCCTGGGAAAGAGCATCTTCCTCAACATGAAGTCAAGGATCCTGGCTGGGCGTGTCAAATCTCCCACTGTCCTGCTAGAGCCCTCTCCAAAAGGCTGACGAAAACAGGGAGCCACAAAGTCAACCGGTGGTAGCTCACCACCGTGAGGAGGATGAGGGGGCTCGAAGTTCCCGTAGCACAGCTGGTGAATCCTAGTGGAGTAGGCTCTCAAACCAAGGACCTCTCTGGCACTCTGAGCTGTCACCCTGTAGTCAATGCCTGCTAGTGCGTAATGGATATAGCTGTGATCTGGTGAAACCCACACTGAGGCATAGAACTCTCTTACTCACTCCTCACAATAAGTACAAGGGAGAGCAAGTAACTCTGGGAGACCGTGGAGATAGGTGAAATACTGTCTGATGTCCACACCGACCATGTTCCCGAGTATCTCAAGGTCGAGCACCCTATGCTCTCTGAACTGAGCCTGTGAACGAACCAGAGCCTTGTACATATCCTCCTGAACGACTGTATAGAACCTGGCACTGGCTCTCGGATCCCTAGCAGCTGGAAACCAAGTGGGAAAAGGAACAAAACATAGCCCCTGGATCTCACGAGCTAAAACCTGAGTGTAGTCCTTGTGAATCCTCACTGGTGCCTGATGTGGAGCTAGAGTGCCTCTATCTGGAGTAGAGCGAGCAGCAGAGGTAGACTGACCCTGCGTACCAGTCCTGGGGATGGCCTGAGTACGAGCATGAGTCGACCTCCTGAGGGGCTGCTCCAGCTGCTAAGCCTCTGCCGGGCCCTCTGCCAGGGCCTCTGCCTTTGTATCCGTGTCCAGGTCCTCCTGATCTGGATCTCTAACCGCAATCCTGACACGCTGACCTTCTAGCATGATGGTGCCAGGAGGGGATCCATGGAGTGCCTCTGCCTCTAGAACTGCACGCCTCTGACGTGGCGTGAGATCGGCCCCAATCCTCAGGGCACCTGAACGACCACCCCTCTCTGCTGCCTCAGCCGCTGCTGCAACTGCCTCTACCACCTCTGACTCTCTATCGCTGGCCTTCCTCTTCTTGGTGGCTAACTTCTTTCCCTTGCCCTTCTCTGCAGCTGACAGGCGACGGGGAGGGTCACCTCCACCATCACCTCCTAGAGAACCACCAGCGCTGGCTGCCGGACCACTGATGTTCTTGCAACGAGCCATCGCAAGAACAACTGCTGACAACTGACAAACTGTCACGAGAGATCAACGCGCTGCAAGAGAAGGATAGATAAGATATATAAGCAAACATAATAGCTAGAGGTGAGAAAACTCTATAGATCGCAAGATTAGATAAGGAACGGGCACGAACGGCTTACGATCGAGCGTCGAGATGCGTTCCGGACTAAAGATCGCGATCGAGAACCACCGGAGAACGCAAAACCACTCCTCAAGGTGCGACAAAGACAAAACGAACGAGGACGTCGTCAAAAACAACATCTCAACTCATTTAGACAATGAATCGAACATCTTAAGGGCGCTGCTTAGGAAGCTCACCCTAGAAACCAAACACCACGTAAGAAGTGGGCTCCTGAGCGTGGGGAGGAAGAGGGAGGCTCTGAGGACGAGATCTGCACGGTGGAGAAGAAGTTCGTCGGAGATCTTGGGGTAACTCGACGCGGCGACGGCGGATATGGCGAGTTAGGGCATGGGGCGGCTGGTCTGTTCGAGCGGAGAAAGAAAACTGTCCGCAAAAAGGCCCCTCGGTGCAGGTTATATCCGCCCGAAATGGGGTCACCGGATGCTCTTAATGTGGCACCGGACACGTCCGGTGACCACCGGACTAAAACGTAGGGAGGTTTTCAAACGCTGGACCACCGCACGATGGCCACCGGACGCTGGCCTTAGCGTCCGTGCCCTAGGGCACGCCTGGAGAGCACCGGACGCACCTCACCGGACGCTGCAGGGACACTGTTTCTGCGTCCGGTGAGTGCTGTCCAGCGGACTCACCACACCGGATGCACCGAGACAGCGTCCGGTGTATCGTCCGGTGCACCTCGGGGTGCTTTTTCAACTTAGCACCTCGACCGACTTTGACCCAACCAAGTTCCAACTTCAAAGAGACACAAATAAACGCCAAGTGGAACTGGTATGAGTGACTTCTCTCAAACCCTCAAGTTTTTCACAAATACTTAGCCTTAGGCATAGTAATTTTTATGAAAATAGTCAAGTGAAAACACCGAGGAGCATCGTATGGCCATAAAACTAGGGGTTTAAATCGTAATGAGCTTTGAATGCTCCCCCTATCTATGGACGAACACAGCGGATGATCAAAGAATAACCAAAAAAAAACGATCAACTAACAAGCATGCATATGATATGAGTTGAAATGCAATACTTGAAAGTAAACTAATTCTTGTCAAGTTTGATCCAAGGTTAAGCTTTTTCACACATACAAGGGGGTATCTTAACCATGTTAGACAAGCCCTACACACAATCTTTTTGAGTTTTTAGTTTTGGTATGCATGATATGCAAAACAAAAGCTATTTACAAGTTTGAACACACAACTTCATTTTTTAGTGAAGTTAGAGAGATCAAGCACATTAAGTTCATTTCTCAACATACAAAACCTAGCTTCATCTAGGGGTTTTGTGAAGATATCCACCAATTGATTTTTCGTTCCCACATTCTCTACAGATATGTCACCTTTAGCAACATGATCCGTAAGGAAGTGGTGGCGGATGTCAATAAGTTTTGTGCGGATGTGTTGAACCGGGTTGTTCGCAAGTTTTACTGCACTTTCGTTGTCACACAACAAAGGTACTTTGTCTAGTACTATTTCATAGTCTAGCAAAGTTTGTTTCATGTAGAGTATTTGTGCACAACAAGCACCGGCGGCAATGTATTCCGCCTCGGCCGTTGACAAAGCAACACTATTTTGTTTCTTTGACATCCAAGAGACAAGTGATCTACCTAGGAAGTGGCACCCTCTGGATGTGCTTTTTCTATCAATCCGGCACCCGACATAATCCGAATCGGAATAGCCTACAAGTTGGAATCTTGCACCTTTGGGATACCACAAACCTAGGCAAGGTGTGTATTTTAGATACCTAAGAATTCTCTTGACGGCAATCAAGTGAGATTCCATAGGCATTGCTTGATATCTAGCACACATACACACACTAAACATGATATCAGGCCTAGATGCGGTGAGGTAGAGTAGACTTCCTATCATGGAACGATAGAGAGTCTTGTCAATTGGGTTACCTCCCTCATCCAAGTCGAGATGCCCATTTGATGCCATGGGAGTCTTGATTGGCTTGCAATCCATCATCTTGAACCTCTTGAGAATATCTTGTGTGTACTTCTCTTGAGAGATGAAGACTCCTTCCTTCATTTGCTTGACTTGAAATCCTAGGAAGAAGGATAGCTCGCCAATCATGGACATCTCAAACTCCTTGGACATCAAATCACCAAATTCCTTGCAAAATATTCATTAGTAGAGCCAAAGATAATATCATCAACATAAACTTGGCAAATGAAGATTTCCCCATTCATTTTCTTGGTGAAGAGAGTTGTGTCAACTTTCCCAATCTTGAAGCCCTTCTCAATGAGGAAGTCCCTAAGCCTCTCATACCAAGCCCTAGGAGCTTGCTTGAGACCATAGAGAGCCTTGGACAACCGGTAGACATGCTTGGGGTACCTAGGGTCTTCAAAACCGCGGGGTTGCTCAACATAGACAAGCTCATTAATATAACCATTTAAAAAAGCACTTTTCACATCCATTTGAAATAAGTTGATATCTTGACTAGATGCATATGCAAGTAGGATACAGATTGCTTTAAGTCTTGCCACCGGTGCAAAGGTTTCACCGAAGTCAAGACCTTCCACTTGTGAAAAGCCTTTTGCCACGAGCCTTGCCTTGTTGCGCACCACTTTGCCTTGATCATCCTTCTTGTTCTAGAAGACCCACTTTGTTCCAATCACTCTTGCATCTTTGGGTCGCTCTTCAAGTGTCCACACTTGGTTGCGAGAGAAGTTATTCAACTCCTCTTGCATGGCAATGATCCAATCCGCATCACGAGGAGCTTCCTCTATAGTCTTTGGTTCATCTTCAAGAGACACAAAAGCGTGATGTTCAATAAATAAAGCATGTCTAGAACGTGTAGTTACACCATGTGATGGACTCCCGATGATGAGATCTTGAGAGTGATCTTGAAGGAGATGTGATGATCTTCTTGGCGCCACTTGAGGGGTTGGTTGGGGAGCATCAACATCTTGTGCTTGTGCCACCGCTTGCTCATGAGTGACTTGGGTGTCTTCATGAGCATCTCTCACATCCTTGTCTTCATCTTGTGGTACATGTGAGGTGGATGGTGGCTCAATGACTTGCACATCATCATCTTCTTTAGGCTTGATGTCTCCCACCGACATGTTCTTCATGGCATCCCTCAATGGTTCACCACCTACATCATCAAGATTATCACTTGCTCCTTGGGAGCCATTAGTTTCATCAAATTCAACATCAAATGTTTCTTCAACCATGTTTGTGGCATGGTTAAAGACCCTATATGCCTTGTACTTTGATGAATAGCCAACCAAGTAGCCAATGTCACATCTTCTTTGGAACTTGCCCAAGTGTTGGCGCTTCTTATAGATGTAGCACTTGCAACTAAACACTCTAAAGAATGAGACATCGGGCTTCTTCCCATTGAGCAACTCATATGGTGTCTTCTCTAGGAACTTGTGAGGAAAAAGCCAGTTTGATGCATAGCATGCGGTGTTGATTGCCTCGGCCCACATCTTCTCCGAAGTGTTGTACTCATCTAGCATTGTTCTTGCCAAGGTGATCAATGTCTAGTTCTTTCTTTCTACAACCCCATTTTGTTGTGGTGTGTATGTTGAGGAGAACTCATGTTTGATTCCCACTTCATCACAATACTCTTCAATGTTGGTGTTGTCAAACTCTTTGCCATTGTCACTTCTAATTTTCTTGATCTTGACATCAAATTGATTTTGGGCATTCTTAGCAAACTTTTTGAATATGGATGCAACTTCGGCATTGTCTTGCAAGAAGAATGTCCAAGTATACCGGGAGAAATCATCAACTATGACCAAGCAATATTTGTTGCCTCCAAGACTAGCATATGTGGTTGGTCCAAATAAATCCATGTGGAGTAGCTCAAGCACTCTTGAAGTAGAGAGATAAGCCTTGGTTGGATGAGTGTTTGCAACTTGGTTGCCGGCTTGACATGCACTACAAAGCTTGTCTTTTTCAAATGTCACATCCTTCAAGCCTCTATCAATTGTTTCTTCATCAACTTCTTGAGTGTGCCCATTCCAACATGTGCTAACCTTCTATGCCACAACCAACCAAATGAGGTCCTGGTGAATAAACAAGTCTTGACATCAAATTCATCGGATGAGAAATCAACTACATATAAGTTGTTGTGTTGGAAACCTTTGAATACCATTTCATTGTCATCCTCCTTGGTCACTATTACTTCTTTCTTCTTGAATAAGCATTCAAAACCAAGATCACAAAGTTGTCCAACCGAGGGCAAGTTGAAACTCAATGATTGCACATATAGCACATTGGTGATGGAGTTGTCATTTGATATAGCAACCTTTCCTAATCCCATGACCTTGCCTTTTGAATTGTCACCAAATGTGATCTTCTCTTGGTTGTCAACATCTTTATCAAGTGAAGTGAACATCCGGGGATCTCCGGTCATATGTTGAGTGCAACCACTATCAATTACCCAATGTGATCCACCGGTCTTGTAGTTCACCTACACACAAGAGATCAAGCTTGAGATTTAGGGACCCACATTTGCTTAGGGCCCTTGACCTTCTCTACTAGTTGCTTTGGCACCCAAATCTTCTTTGGCCTTTGCTTGTTGGGCGGCCCCATGAAGCTAACCTTGACCTTGCCACTCTTGTCTTTCCTTACAATGTAGTGAGCATTGAAGGCAACTGGTATAGCATGCTTGGGCAAGGGTGGTGGTAGTGGTGCCTTACACTCATGAGCAAAATGTCCTTCTTGACCACACTCAAAGCATCTCTTTGGCTTTGGCTTGCTTGGTTGATCATGAGTGGCTAGAGACTTGATGAGCTTTGTTTGATGAGCCTTGTAGCCAATTCCACTCTTGTCCATCTTCATGACGATGTTCATGAAAAGCTCACTTTGAAGGTCCTTCCCTTTTGTGAACTTTGCTAACCCCTTGGTTAGATGTTCCTTTTCTTTCTTGAGCTTGCTATTCTCTTGAGTTAGCTTCTTGATGATTGGGTCATTGTTGCTAGCTAACTCATCCAAGATGAATGTCTCATCTTCTTCTTGCTTGTCATACATCAAACCAAGCTTAAGATATTGATTTTCTTCCTTGAGCAACTTGTTCTCATATGCAAGCTTCTTGTCTTGATCAAGTGACTCATTCACAATGGTCTTGTGCTTGGCTTGCTCTTGCAACTCGTTCTTGAGCATGACAATTTCTTCCTTGAGCTTGATAGTGTCCTCATAGCTCTCGGCCACTATCACTTTCTTGCCCTTGCAATCAACGCATTTGCTTGTGCTCTCCACAAGTAAGTCATCACAAGATGTGTCTACATCAAGCTTAGCAACATGGTTAGTAGCAACATGTGTTTCATCAATTGCACGTTCATAAGCTATCTCAAGGTTGTCATAGTTTGCTTTTAGAGTTGTTAGCTCTTCTTTCATTGCTCTATATCTAGTGATAAGCTCATCATGAACACTCTCAAGTTTATCATGTTTCTCTTTGAGCTCTTTTAAAGAGAGTTTGAGCTCCTTAAGTTTAGCGGTCACGATCTCATTTTGATCTCTAAGCTCATCACTAGATTTAAGCTTTGCTAGAAGTGTTTCATTTTCAAGTTCAAGCTTCTCATTATCACTTCTAGATTTTCTTATGACTTTTGTATATTTATTTAGCAATTTTACAAGTTCATCATAAGAGGGTGATTCATATTCACTATCACTCTCACTACTCTCATCCTCATTTTGTACCTTCCGGTCACCTTTAGCCATGAGGCATAGGTGTGTACAGGATGTAGATGGTGGTGAAAATGATGGTGATGAAGCATCAATGGCAATGGCGGGAACCTTCTCATTATCACTCTCATTACCGGAGGAGTCACCACTTGAGCTCTCAATGTCGGTGAGCCAATCACCAACAATGTAAGCCTTGCCATTCTTCTTCTTGTAGTGCTCCTTCTTCTTGCCACCTTTCTTCTTGTATGGCTTCTTTTCATCATCACTTGAATTATCTTGCTCTTTGTTCTTCTTCTTGTACTTGTCCTTCTTGGGCTTTGGACACTGATGAGCAAGTTCACCACAATTGTATCAATCCATCTCAGAGATGGGCTTTCTCTTGCTACTTGTGAAGAACTTCTTCTTCTTGAAGTCAAAGTTGACTCCAATCTTGTTGAGCTTCTTCAACATCTTGGTGGTCCTTCTCACCAAGAGGGCAATGGATGCATCATCATCACTTGAAGTTGATGACTCAACTTCAATCTTCTTGGCTTTGCCCTTGAGAGAAGCTTTGAGGGCCAAGTCCTTCTTCTCCTTCTTGGTCGATGAGGAGCCATCTTGGGGATTCATGTGCATATACATCTCATGAGCATTTATCTTCCCCAATATGGCGGTTGGTGTAGCGGTGGAGAGATCACATTGATGAAGTACCGTTATTATGTGCCCATATTTCTCATTGGGAAGCACACATAGTATCTTCCTTGCGACATCCGCCGCACTCATTTGAGTGAGCCCAAGTCCATTAAGCTCCTCTACAATCACATTCAAGCGAGAATATATTTCATTATCATTTTCTTTGGGAAGCATTTCAAATGTATTAAGCTTGTTCATCACTAAGTGATAGTGTTCCTCGCGTTCACTCTTTGATCCCTCATGGAGCGCATAAAGTTCCTTCCATAGAGCATGTGCGGTTTTGTGGCTCCGAACGCGGTTGAACACCTCTTTGCAAAGGCCTCTAAAGATGTGTTTTTTGGCCTTCGCATTCCACTTTTCATTTTCTTGTTCTTGTGGAGTAAGAACGACGTCTTTTGCCAGAGGGGTAAACCCTTCGGTCGCGGCTTTTAGGCACTTTGAGTCACATGCCTCAAGGTATGACTCCATCCGTATTTTACAATACGGGAAGTCATCCCCATTGAACATGTGTGGCGGTCCATCCCCGTTAGACATCTTTCTCTAGGTGGTGAAGCCTAAATAATGAGCACTGTTGACGGTCCTTAAGTACTAAAATTAATAATCAAATAAACATGGAAAAGGATCAATATGACACAAACATCTAGAATTAGGGTTTTATCTGACAGAATTCCACGAGCTTTGGTGTTTATCTATTTCTGCAGGGGGTTATCAGAGAATATGGAGAGAAGGCCCACATGTCATGTTTACAACGAGATAATTACGTGCTGTGCAATTTTCTTCAATCTAGAAGAGTCCAGAAGCCGCGGGAACGAACGAGAGCACGATCGTGCTCGGGGGCAGGGCGCCCGCCCAGGGTTGGAGTCTAATCGGGACTCTGCTTTAGGGCTAAACTCCACCGACCTAAAGGATCAATCTAAACCATACAATCTATGTCGGTTTGATCTGACGGCCCAAATTCACTTGAAAGGACTATAAAACCAAGGCCTCTCCCCCCTGGAGGAGAGAGGAGAAGAGAAGAAATCATTATTCAGAGGTAGCCATCAAAGTTAGGGTTTAGAGCTTCTCTCCCACAGAGAATTAGAATTACCTACTCCCCAATCCTTCAAGTTTAGAGGTTTGATTAGATAGCAATTAGAGAAGTAGAGCACTACGCTCTGGATTCGGATCTTCGGTAATAAAGATTGGTATTATTCATATCTTTCTCTAATTCTTTGTTCTAATTGCATTATGTCTCTAATTATTAGGTTCTTAGTTTGCTCTAGTTCTATATTTGATATAGTTCTAATTGATAATGAGTTTATGTATAAGTTTGCAAAGCGCTTAGCTCTTGACGCAAGGGAGTTAAGTGGTAGATCACATGTGGGCGTGGTGCTTAGATGTTATTTACCTGCAAATGTATCCTATTGGCCGGGTCGTGTGGTAGTTTGCGATAGTGACAGCTTCGTTGATTCTTATATAGTCCACCCTCCGTTGATAGGACAGGCAGAACCGGTATTGTGGAGTAAGTCGTGCGATGCTCTGATTTACTTCATCAATGTTCCTTATACATGAATGAAGAGTCTTTTATGCTATATATGATCTTGTAGATAACTAGAGTAGATTATGACTTAGTAGTTAGTAGATAACTTAGAATCCATTCTCTAGCTAATCCGATATCACCTACATATATGAGGAGTAGTCTATTTTCTAATCGCTGTGTTATTTATCCCTTGAACTTATAATTCATTATCATTATCTTTATGGTTTCCCCCCTGCTTAAGTATGTGACTGTGTGACGAGTTTCTCATTAGTAATCATGTTCTTGCAAGTTTATCTCTAGTCTATGCCTTGATAGATTTTGCCCTTATTTTAATCTCCTTAGTTCTCTCGAGCAAAATTATAAATAACAATACCTGGAATACTTATCCTGGTGAAATGCTACAATGAGGTGTTTTATCTGTGCGCTTGCGGATAGAATAGATTATTTTCTAGAAAGCCTTTACATTTATAAATACCTTTGTACACTCTGGCACTATGCTGGGGATGACAACCTAGTATCTAAGTGGTGTTAGCTAGTGTCAACAAGCATTTCTGGCGCCGTTGCCGGGGAGTCTCATGAATAAGTCATAAAGGGGAACAAAAGGGTAATACTTAGGAACGGTAAGGAAAGCCAGAAAATCAGTCAAGGTTATTCATATAAAATATTAGACTAGACTATAGAGAAATAATTGCATAAAAACAGCTACTAAGTGAGAAATCATAACAAGGCACCTCTACTTTGGCAGGTTCACCCTGTTGTTTTTCTATGTTTATATTTTTATACAGGGTATATCAGGATTGACTTTGGGTACATTCAACTCTTCATCATCAGAACCAAAGCAATCAAGAGAACAAGAAGCTAGCTACCAATTGCTGAAGCTATGGCACAGAAGACCCTACAAGAATTATCTGCTCCAAGCCTTGAGAACATTCCAACTGGTCCAAGATTTGCAGTAGAAGAAGGAGTACCCGAGTTTGAGCTCAAGTCAAGCCTCATCAATTTGGTGCAAGCTACACAATTCAGTGGAAAGGCGCATGAAGATGCTAGTACACACTTGCAGAATTTCTTAGAGATTGGAAGCACAATCCACATCAACGGAGTTGACAAAGACGTCATACTGCTTCGCCTTTTTCCATTCTCACTAGAAGGGAAAGCGAGGAAGTGGTTCTACACTCATCAAGATAACATCAACAACTGGACAAACTTGTCAGATGCCTTTCTATCAAAGTTTTTCCCTATAGGCAAAACAACTGCCTTAAGAGGAAATATTGTCAGTTTCCAACAACAGAAGACAGAAGCCATTTCAGAAGCATGGGAGTGTTTTCAAAGATACATATCAGACTGTCCTCACCATGGAATGGCCACATGGTTACTTATGCAGACCTTCTACCATGGATTAACCCAGAAGGCTCGTGAGTGCCTAGATGCATCTGCTAAAGGATCATTCTTGGAGCTTACAATTGGAAAAGCAGAGATACTTTTAGATAAGATAGCAGAAAACCAAAGCTGGTTCCAAGATAAAACTCAACAATGTCATCAAACTGAAGAAATACCAGAAGAAGTAAATGCATTATCAACTAAAATGGAAAATTTGCTCCATTGGATTGACCAGAGGGCCAAGTTCAAAGAAGATCAAAGGGCCATTGAGACAACATACAAATATCAACCAACTTCGGGTCAACCCAATAGCAAAGGTATGAATTCAGGTAATACTTTCAAGCAACTTTCATTAAAAGAGATAATTGCTCAACAAACCAAAATTAATGATGAAGTTAAACAAAGGCTAGATACAAATGAATCATCTCTAAAAGATATACACAATAAAATGGATTTTCTACTAACTGCCTTTGGTGAGCAAAACACTCTTAATAAAAGGGTAGAGCTTAAATTAATAAAGTTAGCTACTGCACTGCCTGTTGCTACTAACATTGAGCAGGTAAAGAATATAACTACTAGAGGAGGCAAAACTACCAGAGATCCCCCATACCCAAAAGAGAAACAAAGAACATCAGCACCAGTGCAACCAGTAGTGATAGAAGAAGAAAGCCCAGTTGAAGCAGAAGATCTGCTACAACCACCAAGAACTAGAGAAATGAGGAAAGATTTTTACGACACCAACTATTTGCCATTTCCCAGAAGAAACAGAGGACTGCAGTCGGATGAGCAGTTTGGTAAGTTTGTAGAGGTCATTCGGAAATTATATGTCAACATACCTCTGCTCGATGCCATACAGGTACCTACATATGCAAAGTACATCAGAGATATTCTTAACAAGAAGAGACCACTGCCCACCACTGAGGTTATCAAGCTGACAGAAGAATGTAGTGCGGCCATCCTCAATAAGCCACCAAAGAAGAAGGAAGATCCCGGATGTCCCACTATTGACTGCTTGATCGGAAACCAACACTTCAACAATGCACTTTGTGATCTCGGAGCAATTGTCAGTGTGATGCCAGCATCAGTCTACAAAAAGCTTGAGCATGTGACCCTAGAACCAACATCAATGTGCCTACAACTAGCGGATCAATCGGTTCGACACCTGTTGGGCATCGCCGAGAACATTCCAGTCAAGATCAGAGATTTCCTGGTGCCAGTAGATTTCATAGTACTGGACATGAGTCCTGACTCAAAAGTGTCCATCATCCTTGGAAGGCCATTTCTGAGCACTACCAATGCCCACATTGATGTCGGGAAGGGAGAAATCAAGTTCAACATAAACGGACAAGAAGAACACTTCACATTCAAACCCAGACCAGAAAGAGACTCTACAGTGAAGAAAGTTCATGAAGAACCACTGGAGACACCATCTCCAGAGGAAGGTAACTCAGAAGATTAAAAGATTTGGAGGTCCAGCTTGGGGGACCTAAAAATCCCAAACCCTCACCGGGAGGTAAATCGGTATTTATCTGCATCATTAATTCTTGCATAATTAATTCTTGTATTAGTTATATTTATTCATAGAATTATTATAATAATAAAAAGCCCCATATAAAATAATATTCATAGTGTGTAACAACCCATATTTATTAATTATTGTGGAGGCACAAAAATATTTTCCATTATCATTTTAATTTTCAATTCTCATAAATTTTCCTGCATTTTATTAATCTTCTAGAAGCATGACCCACACTCCTTGGGTCCCACATGTCATACACCACACCTCACATACATCCCATCACATTATTTCATCCACCAACATGTCTCCACTAACCAGCACTTTTCCACCAGCCATCCACTACCCGTGATGCAATATTTTGCTTAAAGATTAAGCAAAGGAGATAGTGGAGAGAGGGCAGCCAGGATGGGCATCACAAGTGGGCGCCCGCCCACCTACCAAGGGCGCCCGCCCTGCCCCTCTTCCTCCTATAAATAGCCACCTTCTACCTCCATATTCTTCACACAAACACTCCAGAAAACCACACAAGTTTCAGTTTCCCGAGAAGGAGCTCTTGCAGTGAAGAAAAGAGAGAGTAGAAAGAAAGAGAAGAGTGGGAAAGAAGTTGGTAGTTTGAGTGAGAGAGTGAGTTTCACCTAGTAAGTAGTGATCCCGCTGTCCAAGCGGAAGTAAAAGTTGTTTAGGGGGAGGCTCTACCAAAATAGAAACTTGTCTTGAACGATTAACCCCTGGACTACTGACACTCCGGACAGCCGACCACTAACATTTTCTCTCACATTTTCCACTAGTTGTGTTTTGCCAACTTTTGTTTACAGGATGTTTAAGAAGGTGAAGAATGCAGGGAAGGCTCTCAAGAACATTGGTACAAGGAGTTCAGCCCGACACTCCTCACAACCATCAGAGATGAGCGTCGACCCGACACCCACACAAGCTCCATCATCTTCATCAAGTCAACAAGTCAAGGTCCTTCTCAAGATAGGAGACCTTGGACTGAAGACCCGAAGAGAGAATGAAGTCTATCAGCAATTGAAGAACAAAGATTTCATTCACACCCCTACTCTCGATCCAATCTTACTACAAGAAACAGGTATGGACACTGAATTTGTCTTAATTTTCCAGATGATAGGTTGGACGAATTTTTGGAATATAACTGAGCTGGGTTCTCGTCTTCTCACCCTCGAATTTCTTTGCACTTTACAATACTATGAGGGGGAATTGTTTTTCGGATGTTCAAACAGGAGATTATGTTGTCTTGGAGAGAGCTGAGTGACCATCTTGGTTTCTCTTCAAGATGCATCCTGAACATTGACTCCGATTTACCCAACTCTGAGAGACACTAGTTTTGGAGAGAAATATCTAGAGATAATTTTTATAGTCAAGCCCGAACCAGTGACATGGAACACCCCACTCTTAGGATGTACCACAAATGGCTTGGGTACAATCTTTTCTATCGTGATGATATTAGGAAAGTAAGAGTAGGAGATTTACAACTTTTATATGCTGCTATTAATAAAGTACCCACTTCACCTGTTACACTTTTAGTTTCTCATTGGCTTAGTATACCTAGTCTTCAGGGGCCAGTAGGATGTACTTCACTTATCACTCATTTAGCCTTTAATCTTCACTTACTAGAAAACTCATCGCTGGACTTCATAGATGAGTTAAGAATTTATCATGGCTATGACACATTTAGACAAGCTCAGATGTTAAAGAAAGAGGGGAATGTAATGTATATTCTATATGATGATAAAGGCAAGATTCAGTTACCTAACCCGAACCTTGGCCTCTACGTTGTTCAAAACTTTTTGATTGAGATTGCAGCAACACCAGTGAACCAGAGAACTCCACAGCGAGTGGCATCTGAAAGGATGACCACTCACCGAGAACGCATCTGGTATGGAGCTGACCCTGGACCAGAAGAAGCAGTGCACCTGCATTATTGCGATTACAACCCCCGAGTCCTTCGAGACCCATGGGTTCGACATGCGCAACCACAAGAGCCAACAGAGGAGACATGGCCGGAGAGCCAAGATCACCAGTGGACAAACCCGCCTTTTCATACGGGCAGGTACTCCACTGATCCATATGGAGCTTCAGGATCCAGAGCTCCACCCCAATTTGATGCAGGGCGATACTCCGACGCCTCCTACGCTTTCACGAATGACTACTACCAAGAGGCCGGTGTTTTCTTCACTCGTACCGACAACACCCTCCTCGACATCCAGAACACGCAAGCAGAACATGGAAGACTCCTGGAAGAGCAACAAAAATGGAACCAGGACCATGCCGCTGCGGTACAAGAGCTGAGACAAGATACAATAACAATGAACGACAACATCACAACCATGATGCGGTTCTGGAACATCGGGTAAGACCGACAGCAACATCCAGCTTGGGGGAGTTCCTCCCCAATTTATCAAGTAAGTTTTTATTTGCTTTTCCTATTTATTCTTTTCTGTTTTAGTATTTTATCTTAAAAGGAAAAACTTAGAAAACTCAATAAATATTTTCTTGCTTTAATTTACTGCATATTATAAACATGAAAACAAAATAAAAAGAGTGTGTAGATAAGTGTGCTTTATTTTCCTGCTAAGTTTAATCTCTAGAAATATAAAAGACCAAAAAGATATATGATGGAAATGATGAACAATTGCTCTGTTTGCTTACTTTCAAGTACCTAGCTTCTATATTAGAGTTCTTCCAGGAATTACTAAAACTGAAATTACTATCTTTGGGAAGCATAAAACTAAAGTCTAGGTAAGAGAAAGGCATAATATAAAGTTTGAGCTGCTATTTATCTTGTTCCTACTACACTAAGTTCTAGAGATTTATTTTGAAAACTTACAAATCACATGATGGGTTCCTAGCATAACAAACTACCTACCACAGCCATACTTGCTATAACATTTGTTACTATATTTACATTGAGTTTGATAGAGCTGTGTAGACCCTTAGGAGCTTTTCATGTGGTTAAATTAAGATATTCACTTGCACACATCTACTACACCATCCATCACCATTCATTAAAATTGCTAAAAATATTATCACTCACTGTCCCAAATATTGTTATTCTCTCTCTCTAGAAAGATTCGATGCAGAAGAGGCATGGGTTAAAGAGGAGGAGAGATAGCAATATGAGGAGCAATGAGAACCAAGTTTTATTATTACTTATACATTTTTACCATCACTATCATTTACTCCACGACACATGCACATCTTGATTTAATTATATGTTGAGTTCCTTTGGATCCATGGCTCGATTAGACAACATATGTATGAGCTGTTTTTCACTCCTATGAGCTCCACTTAAATATTCCATTAGCTATAGGTAAGTGACATTATGGTAAGGATCCACAAATACCACATATGGAGAGACTTGAGAGATTATTGCTGGGAACTCTGAGTTTTATTTTAAAAACTTATAAAAAACTCTAGAATAAAAGTGAAGTATAAACAGGAGGAATAGTGCCAAACTTAATTATTTTGTCTTTCGATTACTTAAGACTTAAGTGCAGGTACTAAACTCCATAATACTTCACTCTAATCTGGATGAATTTTTATGTAAAAGCATGTGTGCCTGTCAGGAAAGAAAACATCGAAGCAACTCCTGATCCGTCTGAGTTTAGCTATTTGCTCAGGGACGAGCAAAGGGTAAGCTTGGGGGAGTTTGTTGACGGTCCTTAAGTACTAAAATTAATAATCAAATAAACATGGAAAAGGATCAATATGAAACAAACATCTAGAATTAGGGTTTTATCTGACAGAATTCCACGAGCTTTGGTGTTTATCTATTTCTGCAGGGGGTTATCAGAGAATACGGAGAGAAGGCTGTTGACACTTGCTAACACCACTTGAATACTAGGTTGTCATCCCCAGCATGGCACTAGAGTGTACTATGGTATATATACGCACATAGATAATCCGCAAGTGCACGGATACCGTTGAAGCTTTTACCCGGTTAAAGGTTTTATCGTATCCACAGGGAAACGGGAGAACCAACTACGCTCTAACTTAACCAAGATAGATAGATAGGTGTAAATAGGAAAGATGGTAGAATTGAATAAGAACAATATTAAAGGTAAGATAACAATGAGTGATAATATGGGAATAGAGAATAGAGCAATTCTAGTATATGGGCGATGGTAGCAGAATAGAGAGTATAACTATGGTTTCTCTACTTCAAAGGGGTATGTCTATGTCTGGGACGAACCACGTGATAAGAGTACACCACAAAGGATGCTTATCCTTAGGCCGATAAACCCTACCCGTCCTGCTAACGAGAGGTAGACTACAGAGGACCAACGTAACTGTCACCTACGCGGCCTACCACATGATCCAGCTAGACAGGGGATATCCACAAGTAATCTAGGTCTAAGCACCACGCTTACACCTAACTACAACTCTCACCTATAGTGTCCTATAGATTAAAGTACTCAAAAGAGTTGTGAACCAGAACATACATAATTAGTAATTGCATAATGAATTAGAAGTAGATTACCAGAGTCATCCCATGAGCAAGCTTGATTAGAGCTTGATCATGACGAAGTACAACCGGAGGAAGAATCGACAGGTCGGCCTCTCCTCTAATCCTCCTTCGCTCTCCATCTCGCTACTATCTAGATCTACTCTAGTTTAGAGAAGAGAGGAGAGCTCTCATCTCTAAACTCTAGCTTTTGCTCTGTCTATGAATAATGAATAATGATTAAGGGGTGCCTCCTCCAGGGGCCAGGGGGTCTGGTTATATAGTCCCCTCAAGTGAACCTGGGCCGTCGGATCAAACCGACATTGATTGAACGGTTATTCTTGATCCTTTAGGTCGGTGGACCTTGGTCCGCAAAGTTGGACGTGTTTGACTACAACTCCTCGGCGGGCGCCCAAGGGGAGTGGGCGGGCGCCCTGCCCCCGGGCCTGTTCGCCTTCCCGTTCGTTCCCGTGGCTTCTGGAGTCTTCTAGATGACGTAAAATTGCGCGGCACGTTAATATATCTATGTAATCCCGACGTGTGGGCCTTGCTTCCATATTTCCTAATAACCCCCTGCAGAAATAGACAAACACCAAAACTCATGGAGTTCTGTCAGATAAAACCCTAAGTCTAGATGATGATTTCATTTGGATCATTTTCTTTTTTTATTTGATAATTAAATTTGATACTTAAGGACCGTCAACAAACTCCCCAAGCTTACCTCTTGCTTGTCCCTGAGCAAGGATAGACTCAGCAATGGATCATAAGTTGTTGCAATATCTTAAAATTTTGACGGTACACATGCTTTTAAATAAGATCTCATCTCTGAGTTTAGAGTAAACTGTCAAGAACTAAAACTTACTTACTTTATCTTTCACCATGGGACTTGTAACCGTCACTTCTGTCTTGAGTAGTTAAAAGATAGAACAGTCTAGCCAAGTGCCATGTCTCTTATTCTTGATCAGCTATAGCTCTGGAGTTTTTTGCAGATTTTCAAATAAAACTCAGAGATTCCTTGTATGACTCTCTAAATCTCTCTTTTGTGGTATTTCTGGATCCTTACCAAGGCAGTGATGGTATATGCCTTCTCTCAAGATATGTGGTATTTGTGGTATAAGGCATAGTGACATTGCCTTCTCTCTCACCCTACACTAATAAGGCTTTAATATCTAGAGCTCATAGGTGGGAGACAACTAATACATACTTACAAGACATTTATTGCATAGTCAAACCATAGATCTAGAGAAACAAGTCAATAAGCCAAATCAAGATGTGCATGTGTGGCGAATGAATGGTGTATGGTGATGATGATGATAACAATGGTGGAAGTCTAATTCTACTTTTGCTCTTTTGAGGGGATACATACCTTCCTTGCTCTTTGAAACTTTATGAGGAGAATGAGGTGCTCTTCTTTTTCTTTCCTCTCAGGTGGGTATCTTGTACCCCTAATTCTACCGTCGGACACTTGTCCATGACTTTTTCTTTCTTTCGAGGTTCCGGGCACTTGCCCCTTTTTATTTCCTCGTTTTTTATTTTTTTCCTTCTCTTTTCTCTCTTTTTTTTCTTTTTAGAGCACTCATCTCTTGAGATAATATAGCAAGTGGTAGTAGCAAGATAACTTGAGCATTTATTTCACGAGGACAAATAGAAATATTTTTGGTTATTCTCTCCCAGATTAGGAGTAGAATATTTTTGGGTGGTTCTGGAGATGGAAATGAGTGGATATATGTGGATGGTACTTCCAGAGTAGAAGTAGCATATATGAGTGAATGTGCAAGTGAAATCTTGATTTAACCACATGACAAGCTCCTAAGGGTCTACACAGCTTGACCACACTCAATGCTCATAAGCAGTAAATAGTAAATGTGTGGCTCAAAGTCTAGCAAACATGTATATATGGCTGTGGTAGGAATTTAAACTCTCATCATACAGGAACTCATCATGCAATATTTTAAAGATTTTTAAAGATAAAATTCTCCAGAATTCTAGCATCTCTAGGAACAGATAAACAGCAGCTCAACCTTCCCATATCATATCCGTTAACAACTTAGATTTCAGATCAAGTTTTCATCCCACAAGTTTAGATCTAGAGCAAGCTTTAAATTATAACAGTTATGTCTAAACTTGAGAGAGAACTTCAAATTTGCAAATTAGGCAGAGCAACTATTCATCATATCCATGCTAGAGTTTTATTATTAAGATTCAGATTAGCATAGCCACTTTATTTATTTATTAAACACATTAAGCTAAAGATATATATATAAGTACAAAATCTTTATTTGGTTTTTCATAGTTTATGTATTTTAATATTCTAACATAATATAAGTATAAAGATAGGTAGAAATACTTAGCGAGATAAATGGGGGTGCTCTCCCTCAAGCTGAATTTTGACGTAATTTCTCTTGATGTAGCTTGCAGGTGGCAGAGGTGTATTTGAAAGTCAGCAGCATTCTGACAGCGATTAGAATGTCCTCCGTCTGCTAGTCTTCTTGATTCTTAAATTCTGTGGAGCTCAAATAGACAACAAAACTTGTGGAACTAATTAAGTGTTAGCATAAATATCTAGCCTTCATCATGTTGAGCTTCCTCAATAAATATCACTCCCTGTTTTTATATTTATATTTTATAAAGCAGAAAATAAATATTTATTTTATTTTTATGCCACCAGAGTGAAGGTACTTATGGGTTTTATGCCACTCGTATACTCACATGGGGCTTAGTATTTTTTTTAACATTTTATTTTCTTTTCAAGATAGCATGATTAACTAATAATCTATTTAAGGAAAGTAAATAATTAAAGGGAAAAGGGAATTCAGAAAGGATAAATATGGATAACTACCGATCTTACCTTTCGGTGAGGGTTCAATGTTTTAAGTCTTCTTAACAAGACTTCTCACCGTGTTCATTCTTCAGGTGTGTCATTTGATTCAGATGCGGACCTTGACGTCTGAACCTCTTCATTTGCCCAGCAGTTCGAAGTGTGGCGTTGGTAGTATCCTGCTCAGTGTGTTTGTGCTCGTAGATCCAGGTCCTTCACTTGGTAGAGTCTGAGAGTTATAAAACTCCTCCGTGTTTTGCTCGAAGTGTACCTGCTCATAGAGACAAGGCAGAGATCAAGTGCATGGGTCCTGTTGGTGGAAAACACCAACAGAACCTAAAGTGTATTTGTTCTTCTCTAACCCTAAGCATAGTGAGCAAGACAAAGTTGATGGATGAAAAGTTCATGAGTGTAGCACTTATAACATTTGTCAGATCAGATCGCTCAACCTTATGGAAAGATAATCTATCTATGTATATGTCTTTTTCTTTATATCTCTCAATGATTGAATGTGTAAGATTTTAGCTCATATGATTCGGTGTGGGATCATGGAGGTAGTACTAAGAACAAGGATTAAAGGACTAAACCTGTTGAATCAGTTGGGTTGGTTAATCTAGAGTTGTAAATCATACATGTTTGTCTCTTTTATTTATTTGAACGCCAGAACCAAGGAGAAGCTTATAAAAGTGATAGTCAAGTACCTTAAGATGTTACCTTGCTTGAAGAGTCATGGTACAGTATCACCTTGTGGAAGCTTTCCTTTCTTAGCGGTTGTGCATCGTGTTTGTGGCACCCTCCATGGACCATCTCTCTATGATGAATGAGCTATGTCCTTCTTGTGCAAATTGTTAAACTTCATGTGTCACTCTCTTCGTCTCTGATGTGAGTTTATCTCAGGACTTCCTTGTACTTGCTTGTCATTCATCTCTTCGTCTCTGATGTGAGTTTATCTCAGGACTTCCTTGTACTTGCTTGTCATTCATCTGATCTTCTTGTTCAAATCCTGGAAAGGTTAGTGGCAAGAATACCCGAAGGAATATTTTTACAATTATCCTTATATGCTCAATACACAAGGTAATGTTGTAAATAATTAAAAACTCATGTTACGATCTGATCAGTGCTTATTTTAGGACACCAAGCTTGTCCTTGGGAAACCATCAATTTATGTCAGCGAAGTGGTTTCCCTTCCAACGCTGACCTAAATCAAGATCAACTCAACGAGATCTGCAATATTTATTATAGACATATGCATCGACAACCGCCCTTTTAATGTTTTTATAAATAGAAAGGAAGAGGGGGTTGGAGATCTCAAATGTGGTGATGTTGGAGAGACCAATAGATTGGGAAGATGTTGCATATGAGCATGGAGTAAACAAAGTGGCTATGAAATAAATTCCATGCTCATTAATGTTATCTTCGTCTCCAATCTGAATGTTCAGAGTTTCTCTTGGATTGGTCTCACTTATGTCCTCTTCTATAGTTGGATGAATCACATCTTCAAAGGGAGTCAAGAACTCACCATTTGAAATTGAACCAAAGTCAGAATTCATTAAGGCTTCTTCCTTATCCATCCATTCTACACATTCTAGCCATTTAGAAATTGTGATTAGGAAAGGGGAGGTGTTAGAATTTTCAATATGGCTTAGCTCTCCTTTACTTGATGTGTCATTCTCGACTTCTTCATAACAGGAACCAGGACATTCTCTAAGAGAACCATTATTGCGAGGATTTGAATTATCCCTGCTCGAGGGTCTCTTATGGAACCAGAAGTCTAAACTATCAGCATCTGAAAGATTTAAGGTCGGAATTCCTTCCTCCCTTGGAGAATTTTGGGTTACTGATGGTTTAGGATCAATAGCTAAAGTTTGGAATTGAAGTGGTTGTGATCTGGCTATCGAAACTTCTTCTTCTTTTCTAGGAAATGGTTCTGTCTCTTTCTCAGGGATATAAAAGCTAGGAGACTACAGAGGACCAACGTAACTGTCACCTACGCGGCCTACCACATGATCCAACTAGACAGGGGATATCCACAAAGGATGCTTATCCTTAGGCCGATAAACCCTACCCGTCCTGCTAACGAGAAGTGGACTACAGAGGACCAACGTAACTGTCACCTACGCGGCCTACCACATGATCCAGCTAGACAGGGGATATCCACATGTAATCTAGGTCTAAGCACCAAGCTTACACCTATACTACAACTCTCACCTATAGCGTCCTATAGATTAAAGTACTCAAAAGAGTTGTGAACCAGAACATACATAATTAGTAATTGCATAATGAATTAGAAGTAGATTACCAGAGTCATCCCATGAGCAAGCTTGATTAGAGCTTGATCATGACGAAGTACAACCGGAGGAAGAACCGACAGGCCGGCCTCTCCTCTAATCCCCCTTCGCTCTCCATCTCTCTACTATCTAGATCTACTCTAGTTTAGAGAAGAGAGGAGAGCTCTCATCTCTAAACTGTAGCTTTTGCTGTGTCTATGAATAATGAATAATGATTAAGGGGTGCCTCCTCTAGGGGCCAGGGGGTCTGGTTATATAGTCCCCTCAAGTGAACCTGGTCCGTTGGATCAAACAGACATTGATTGAACGGTTATTCTTGATCCTTTAGGTCGGTGGAGCTTGGTCCGCAAAGTTGGACGTGTTTGACTACAACTCCTGGGTGGGCGCCCAAGGGGGGTGGGCAGGCGCCCTGCCCCCAGGCCCGTTCACCTTCCCGTTCGTTCCCGTGGCTTCTGGAGTCTTCTAGATGACGTAAAATTGCGCGGCACGTTAATATCTCTATGTAATCCCGACGTGTGGGCCTTTCTTCCATATTTCCTGATAACCCCCTGCAGAAATAGACAAACACCAAAACTCGTGGAATTCTGTCAGATAAAACCCTAAGTCTAGATGTTGATTTTATTTGGATCCATTTCTTTGTTTATTTGATAATTAAATTTGATACTTAAGGACCGTCAACAAAGGCCCATATGTCATGTTTACAACGAGATAATTACGTGCCGCGCAATTTTCTTCAATCTAGAAGAGTCCAGAAGCCACGGGAACGAACGAGAGCACGATCGGGCTCGGGGGCAGGGCGCCCGCCCACCCCCCTTGGGCGCCCGCCCAGGGTTGGAGTCCAATCGGGACTCTGCTTTGGGGCTAAACTCTACCGACCTAAAGGATCAATCTAAACCATACAATCTATGTCGGTTTGATCTGACGGCCCAAATTCACTTGAAAGGACTATAAAACCAAGGCCTCTCCCCCCTGGAGGAGAGAGGAGAAGAGAAGAAATCATTATTCAGAGGTAGCCATCAAAGTTAGGGTTTAGAGCTTCTCTCCCACAGAGAATTAGAATTACCTACTCCCTAATCCTTCAAGTTTAGAGGTTTGATTAGATAGCAATTAGAGAAGTAGAGCACTACGCTCTGGATTTGGATCTTCGGTAATAAAGATTGGTATTATTCATATCTTTCTCTAATTCTTTGTTCTAATTGCATTATGTCTCTAATTATTATGTTCTTAGTTTTCTCTAGTTCTATATTTGATATAGTTCTAATTGATAATGAGTTTATGTATAAGTTTGCAAAGCGCTTAGCTCTTGACGCGAGGGAGTTAGGTGATAGATCACATGTGAGCGTGGTGGTTAGATGTTATTTATCTGCAAATGTATCCTATTGGCCGGGTCGTGTGGTAGTTTGCGATAGTGATAGCTTCGTTGATTCTTATATAGTCCACCCTCCGTTGATAGGACAGGCAGAACCGGTATTGTGGAGTAAGTCGTGCGATGCTCTGATTTACTTTATCAATGTTCCTTATACATGAATGAAGAGTCTTTTATGCTATATATGATCTTGTAGATAACTAGAGTAGATTATGACTTAGTAGTTAGTAGATAACTTAGAATCCATTCTCTAGCTAATCCGACATCACCTACATATATGAGGAGTAGTCTATTTTCTAATCGCTGCGTTATTTATCCCTTGAACTTATAATTCATTATCATTATCTTTATGGTTTACCCCCTGCTTAAGTATGTGACTGTGTGACGAGTTTCTCATTAGTAATCATGTTCTTGCAAGTTTATCTCTAGTCTATGCCTTGATAGATTTTGCCCTTAATTTAATCTCCTTAGTTCTCTCGAGCAAAATTATAAATAACGATACCTGGAATACTTATCCTGGTGAAATGCTATAATGAGGTGTTTTATCTGTGCGCTTGCGGATAGAATAGATTATTTTCTAGAAAGCCTTTACATTTATAAATACCTTTGTACACTCTGGCACCATGCTGGGGATGACAACCTAGTATCTAAGTGGTGTTAGCTAGTGTCAACAAGCACTAGGCTCGATACCAATTGAAAGGATCAAGATGCCAAAGAGGGGGGGGGTGAATTGGGCTTCTCTAAAAATTTAAGGAACCTATAAGCTCCAATTCAACCCCTTGTGCCTAGTGTGATTAGAGAGCTACCGGATAAAAGTTTTGCAACCTAGTTCCAATCCTATTCTAGCATGGCAATTCTAAGAATGTAAAAACATAAAGTAAATGCTAGAATGTAAAGGAGTAGTGGAAGAAAGTGCTCGGCAATGTTTTGCCGAGGTATCGGAGAGTCGCCACTCTCCACTAGTCCTCGTTGGAGCACCCACGCAAGGGTCTTGCTCCCCCTTGATCTGCGCAAGGACCAAGTGCTCTCTACAGGCTGATTCTTCGACACTCTGTCACGGTGAATCGCCCAAAACCGCTCACAAGCTTGACACGAGCCACCCACAAGAACTCCAGGCAGTCTTCGTGCCACCAATCAGGACCAAACCGTCTAGGTGATGGCGATCACCGAGAGTAACAAACAAAGAACTCTCACTTAACCCAAACAAGGCATTAGAGAGTGGTGGATGCACACTTGACTCTTGGAATTCACTAGAGAAGGATTCTCACAAGAAATCACTCAAATCTCAATCCTCTCTAGGCTCTTGCTACTCTCTTGCTCCACAACAAGTTTCTTAGATGTTCAAATGGGCAAGAGACGTCTCATGGACGGGGTGGAGGAGTATAAATACACCCCACGAAGTCCAAAGGTCAGCCAACCGTTTTCCACTAAAAACGGGGTCACCGGACGTTGTTGATGTTGCACCGGACGCTCTGCACCGAGCGTCCAGTGCCACCCAATGGCTAACTGTACCTGCGTCTGACAGGTCACCGGACGCTACTTCCCAGCGTCCGGTGGCCCCGTTCGGTGCTCCGGGGTGTTTTACAAAGTCCGACCGGACGCTACCCGGTGCGTCCGGTGCTAGCGTCCGGTGCTCGGGGCAGGTTTGCAACCTCCCTGGGTATGGGACCGGACGCTGCCCGGTGAGTCCGGTGCCAGTGTCCGGTGCCTAACCCTAAGAACCGAAGCCCTCCAACGGCTAAGGACCTCACCGGACGCACTCACAGAGCGTCCGGTGCCTACTTAGGCACCCTAACTTCGTCGAAACACGATTGTTCCAAAATGAAGTTGGTTCCACTCGATCTAAGGACTATCTCTGAGCTGCCTAGTGCTATGTTTACCAAGTGTGCACCACACCTAAACCTAAAGCCTTGCCTAAGTCAAGCTACTAGATCAAAGCCCCTCTTAATAGTACGGTCAAAGGAAAACAAAGTCCTAAGCTACTCTAAGTGCCCTTCTTCACCATATGGCACTTAGACCTAGTCTAGTCTTGACGACATCCTTTGAAAACCGAAACGTCCCTGTTCATCAAGTACCTATTACCATGACCTCACTAATGACTTTGCCTTTGCAAAACACACGTTAGTCATAGTAATCAACATTGTCATTAATCACCAAAACCATTAGGTGCCTAGATGCTCTTTCATCATGGCCTCATGGGAGTTTTTTGCTAATATTAATCCATCTGACGACTACTACCTTTACTTTAATTATCTGGCATATATCTAGAATAATATATAGGTATATGGTGTTAGAAATGGGGATATATATATATAACTTGCATTGCGATGATGTTCCTGATTTTTTCAATAGGTGTGAGCCTAATATATCTAACAAACGATGGTTTCCACCGCAAGAAGATTGGGTTAAGCTAAATGTTGATGCTGTTGTTTTTAGCGAATCAGAGAATAGGAGTTGGATCTGTGATATGGATCCACAATGTAAGTTTCTTGGCTGCTGCAAACCAAGTATTTTGCTGAGTATCAAAACCAGAGAATGCATGACTGAAGCTTTTGAATGTCCGATGGGCTTTAAAGTTCATCTGTGATCAACACTTCAAAGAGTAGTTGCTGCAAGGTACGAAAGCTAGATGCAAAAAAAGTTTTGATAGGTCTCATATATAGGAGCAATCTTCCAAGACACATCAAGATGATGAAAAGAAACTTTAGTGATATTTCTTTTTGTCTTTGTTAGTCAATTGTAATGAGGTAGCTCATGTATTAGCTATAAGTCGGCTAATCAACCAGACAGCTTGGTTTGATGTATGTAAATGGGGCTTTGTTGTGGTACTCCTAAATGACACTGTGAGCCATCCATTTATTTCGATCGGATGGCCACAATCACCTGTTACCTTGTAGGAGATAATAGATGTAATGTATATTTATTTATTTTATTGTCTTAGAAAATAGAATAAATAAGGAAAGTTTTAGATATAAAAAATATTTTCCTAGATTTAATTGATGCATGCATGATCTCATTGACATAGCAAATTCCTTTTTATTTTAGCGCGCGTGTGCATGCTTGGTATAGTTTGTAGTTGAGGGGTTAGGGTGTGTGTTCGTGTACATGAACTGCGTGTGTACATGGCTAGCATATACGTGCATGTTTGATCGGCACAGGTAACATGAGTTGATAACATGTTAGTGCAGGTAATATTTTATTATTTTAACTTTTAGGTACAACAAGTCTTTTGATCCAACAAGCCAAACTTTCTTATGTTTGATCAAGTTTATAAAAAATATAGTCTGAATAATTATTTGTGGAAATAGGTTTAATATGTAAACATATTTTATAGTTATTTTGACCTAAAAGGCTGCTGGTTAATGGTTCAAGTCCCCACAAAGTGCGCTTTTTTGGCATTTTTGCATTACAGATGATATTGCACTGGCTCGCTTGCATGGCGCTGGCTGGGTGCGATTAATGCCGGACGGCGCGTGTGCTGCAAGGCGCTCGCTGGGACGCTGGCACTACTACAGAATGAGCCATTGGTCGATGCCCAAAATGGCCCAAAACCCCGACCTTTTTGCGGCCCAGGGTTAAAGGCCCCTTTAACACCGATTCGTAACACGAACCAGTGCTAGAGAGTCCTGCCCAACGGCTACTAACAGGTGCTATTGGGGCAGGGACCCTTTAGCACCGGTTCGTGTTACCAACCGGTGCTAAAGGGTCCCCTTTGGCACCAGCCAGTGCCACAGGCCGAGGCAAACCCTTTAGCACCGGTTTTTGCCCTGAACCGGTGCTAAATCTCCGGTTTATAGGCCCGCCCCCTCCCCCCTCTGCCCATTTGAAACCGAGAGCACCATTGTTGTTCTTGGAGCTTCTTCTTGCTTGTTCTTCATTTGTTCTTCATTTGCGACGCCCATCGTTGATCTTCTTCGACTCCGTCATCGTCTCTTCGTGCTTAGAGGTGACTAACTTCAGGATTTCTTGTCTTTTTCATGTTGTTTTTGGCTTGTGATGTTCTCATCATTTTTAGCTCAAATCCACTTTGTTATTTTGAATCATTCACATGAATTAGTATCCATATATATATATATATATATATATATATATATATATATATATATATATATATATATCATATTTCATGGTTGACCTAGTATTAATGTAGTTTGCAAGAATGAATTATAGTATCTTTTTATGATCTTAGAAAGTAGGATAGTTCAAATTAATTGGTTTGTTAATATCACTTGATTTATTTTTATTACTACATAATGTCCATTGTATAATTTAGAAGATTTGTTGAAGTAACTAGACAAATAAAGGATATTATTACGTTCTTCTTTAATCATACATGTTTACTAGTAAATGTGGAATTTATAATTGTTTAAAAATTGAGTACGGATAGTAGATGGCAACCGTGACCGGGTCTCGGTCTCTCAACGGGTTCAAAAGCGATACCGGCCGGAACTCCCTCTCATTACTTGTGGCAAGTGTAGGCAGAAGATTGTGATGGAGTACAAAGTGTCGAAAGAGGGAGTAAACAAGGGTCGTATATTCTACAAGTGTTCGGATCGTAATGTGAGTTATTTCCAGACATTTACTTATATATGTGCATATTTTTTTAAATGATATTAATTAAACTTTTGATTCTCTCTTTTAATTTCAGTGGGACGGTACCGGCGGATGTACAGGTTGGTACTGGGAGGAAGAATACATTGAACACATTAAGAAATCTTATGCACAGGTGGTTGAGGCTGAAGGTGGTGAGGCAGTGAGCCGATGAAAGGAGTTCAATGATGTTGATCAAGCGAATGATCTATCTATTATAGTTGGGATCGGACGTGAACTAATTATGTTGTTTAAGTGCATTTTAGTTTTGGTTTTTTTAGTGCTAGTTGCGGTTGTATTTGTTGTAGCCAAGCTTTCCTAAATTAATCAACTATGTATCTTAGACATGTTGTGCAATAAGATGAGAAACTATATGTGTGCATGGTTTTCATAATATATATGTTATATTTAATGTAGATGGTAACACGTAATTGGATGTATAATGCCGATCGGCGCTCCGAAGAGTTCATTAATGGCGTGCACTATTTCTTAAGTGTGGCCGAGACAAATAAGAAGGACGGTTTCATGTGCTGTCCATGTGCCGTGTGCAAGAATTTGACGGAATATTCTAACTAAAGAACTCTTCATTCGCACTTATTAAAGTCTGGTTTCGTACCAAACTATATTTGTTGGACCAAACATGGAGAAAGCGAGATTATAATGGATGAAGGTGAAGAAGAAGAAGAAGAATTGGACCATGCCAATATTATTGCTCAGTACGGTGGCTTCAATGATGTTGCAATGGGGGGAGATAATGAAGAAGAGGTAGCGGCAGAAGATGATCGGGGCGATGATGCTTTTGGTGATGCCATCCATGATGCACAAAGAGAATGTGAAAGTGATAAAGAGAAAGCCAAGTTCGAGCGCATGCTAGAGGACCACAGGAAATTGCTATATCCCACCGCTGAAGAGGGGCAAAAAAAGCTGGGTACCACACTGGAATTGCTGCAATGGAAGGCAAAGAATGGTACGTCTGACAAGGCATTTGGGCAGTTATTGAAGATCATAAAAAAGATGCTTCCGAAAGGAAACGAATTGCCCACCACTACGTATGAAGCAAAACAGGTTGTCTGCCCTTTGGGATTAGAAATCCAGAAGATACACGCATGTCCTAATGACTGCATCCTCTACCGTGGGGAGGAATACGAGAATTTGGATGCATGTCCAGTATGTAAGGCATCATGGTATAAGATTAGGCGAGATGATCCTGGTGATGTTGAGGGTGAAGAACGTCATAGGAAGAAAATTCCTGCCAAGGTTATGTGGTATGCTCCTATAATACCACGATTAAAACGTCTGTTCAGAAATAAGGACAATGCTAAGTTGTTGCGGTGGCCCAAAGAAGACCATAAGATAGACAACATGCTGAGACACCCTGCCGATGGATCCCAGTGGAGAGCGATAGATAGAAAATTCCCAGATTTTGCAGATGATGCTAGAAACTTGCGGTTCGTCTTAAGTACAGTTGGTATGAATCCTTTTGGTGAGCAGAGCAGTAGTCATAGCACTTGGCCAGTTACTCTATGTATCTACTACCTTCCTCCATGGCTATGCATGAAGTGGAAGTTTATTATGATGCCGGTGCTTATCCAAGGACCGAAGCAACCTGGCAATGACATAGATGTCTACCTGAGGCCATTAGTCGAGGAACTTCAACTTTTATGGAGCAAACCAGGAGTTCTCGTGTGGGATGAGTACAAACAAGAGCACTTTGACCTGCGAGCATTGCTGTTTGTAACAATCAATGATTGGCCAGTTCTGAGTAATCTTTCAGGCTAGTCAAACAAGGGATATAATGCATGCACACATTGTTATGGAGACCTTGACTGTGTATTTTTAAAAAAATGTCAAAAGGTCGTGTACCTTGGCCACCGTCGGTTTCTTCCTATGAACCACCCAGTACGAAATAAAGGCAAGCATTTTAAAGGCAAGGCAGACCACCGGACCAAGCCTCTCAATCGAACCGGGGATGATGTACTCGAAATGGTCAAGGATATAAAAGTGGTATTTGGAAAGGGACGAGGCAGCGAACCTATTCCCAAGGATGCTAAGGGACACGTACCCATGTGGAAGAAGAAATCTATATTTTGGGAGCTACCTTACTGGAATGTCCTAGAGGTCCGCAACACGATCGACGTGATGCATCTGACAAAGAATCTTTGTGTGAACTTGCTCGGATTCATGGGTGTCTACGGGAAGTCTAAGGATTCACTTGAAGCACGACAAGACTTGCAGCGCATGAAAGAACGAGACAACCTGCATCCAGAAAAGACAGATGATGGACGTCATTACTTAAGCCCTGCTAGCTACACTCTAAGCAAAGAAGAGAAGGAAAGCATGTTTGAATGTCTTAGCAGCATCAAGGTCCCATCTGGATTCTCCTCCAATATCAAGGGAATAATTAATGTGCCAGAGAAGAAACTCCTGAACTTGAAGTCCCATGACTGTCACGTTCTAATGACGCAATTCCTGCCGGTGGTTTTAAGAGGAATTTTACCTCCACACGTACGTCTAGCCACCGTAAAGCTATGTGCATTCCTCAATGCAATTTCTCAGAAGGCAATCAATCCAGAGCAACTAGCTACTCTGCAGAATGATGTCGTTCAATGTCTCATCAGCTATGAGTTGGTGTTCCCTCCATCCTTCTTCGATATCATGACACACCTCCTAGTTCATCTCATCAAAGAGATTCGTATTCTCGGTCCTATGTTCCTACACAACATGTTCCCCTTCGAGAGATTCATGGGTGTCCTAAAGAAATATGTCCATAGTCATTCCCGGCCAGAAGGAAGCATTGCCAAGGGCTATAGAACAGAGGAGGTCATAGAGTTCTGTGTTGACTTTATTCCAGACCTTGACCCAATTGGCATTCCTGAATCTCGACACGAGGGCAGACTCAGTGGTAAGGGAACACTTGGGAAGAAAACATATATTGGTACGGGAGACGATTACTTCAATAAAGCAAACTACACAGTTCTCCAGAACTCCTCATTGGTGGAACCATATGTTGAGGTACACAAAGATTTCCTACGGTCCCAGTGGCTCGGGAAGAATGAATCTTGGATAATGCGTCAGCCCATGGAAACTTTTGGCGATTGGTTGCGCAAAAAATGTCAAGGTGATGAAAACATTGATGAGCAGCTTTATTTGTTAGCCAGGCAACCAGCATGGCATGTCCTCACGTACAATGGGTATGAGATAAATGGTAACACATTTTACACAGTTGGCCAAGATAAAAGGAGCACCAACCAAAATAGTGGTGTACGCGTGGGTGCCACGGATCCAAATGGGAACAGACAAACATATTGTGGACGTATAGAAGACATATGGGAACTAGTCTATGCAGCTAATTTTAAAGTTCCTTTGTTCCGGTGCCAATGGGTGAAGATGACCGGAGGTGGGGTAACAGTCGACAAGGAGTATGGGATGACAACCGTGGACCTTAACAATAGTGGGTTCAAAGACGAACCATTCGTCCTTGCTGCAGACGTGAGTCAGGTGTTCTTTGTCAAAGATATGTCTACGAAAGCAAAGAGAGGAAAAATGATGACCACTCAATCATCAATGAGCCAAAGCGCCACATTGTCCTTTCTGGGAAAAGAAACATTGTCGGAATTGAGGACAAGTCAGACATGTCAGGCGATTACGAAAGGGATGATCGAATTCCGCCCTTCATAGTCAACAAAGACCCAAGCATTCTGTTAAACAATGAGGATACTCCATGGTTACGGCAGGATCATAACCAAGGGTCATACGTCAAGAAGAAGTTCACTGTTGTGTCGGCTTAACATAAAGTCATGTTTAATAGTATGTGTTGTAACAAACTTTGTATGAAACTATATTTGAGAATTGTGAATTTTGATGAGTGTAACAAACTTTGTATTCATGACTTTTCCATTTGGGACCATCTAGAGTTCGGTCAAAGAGTGTTTTTGTAAAAACCAATGCTTTGACTTTGGTCAAACTTGATCAAACGGCCCATTTGATGACTTCAAATGAAAAAATTTTGAATACAAAGTTGTTAGAGATCATCAAGATCTACATTTTATATATTGTCCATTTTTCCATTTGGATAATTTTTAGCCAATCCTAATCACATTTCTATAAAATCCAAGACGGGTTTTGGTCAAACTTGGTCAAATGACAAAATAAATTACTTAAAATGAAAAAATTTTGAAGACCAAGTTATTAGATATCATCAAGATCTAAACTTTTTATATACACAACTTTTCCATTTGAGAAAGTTTAAGTTAACAATATCCACCAATTCTAGAATCTCACACAAACTATATGAAACTATATGTGTCAATTGTGGATTTTTCAACTACACCTTCCTAAAACTTTGTCAAAAGCAAAAGTGGTCTATATATTAAATGTTGATTTTGATGAGTGGAACAATATTGGTATTCATGACTTTTCCATTCGAGACCATCTAGGGTTCCAAAACCGCTGCGTGGCTATGAATTCTCTAAAAATTCAAAATTTAGTGGTTCAAACTTTTCCAAAAGAAAAGTTGACCATTAGACAAAATGTAGAACTTGATGTGTGTAACAAACTTTGTACTCATGACTTTTCCATTTGGAACAATTTAGGGTTCGGTCAAAGAGTGTTTTTGTAAAAACCAATGCTTTGACTTTGGTCAAACTTGATCAAATGGCCCATTTGATCACTTCAAATGAAAAATTTTTGAATACAAAGTTGTTAGAGATCATCAAGATCTACATTTTATATATTATTAATTTTTCCATTTGGATAATTTTTAGCCAATCCTAATCACATTTTTTAGTACATTATTCTAGGTGCAAGTGTTTTACTTGGCTTAAAACATATACTATTATTGTTTATACTTTTATTCTAGTATTATTTTTAGTATTATTTTTTAGTATATTATTCTAGTATATTACTTGGCTTAAAAGACTTTTTAGTATATTATTCTAGTATATTATGAATTGTAGTGTTTTGAATTGTTATGAAATATATTGTGCTAGTATATTATTCTGGTGTTATTGTCCGTATTATTTTTTTAGTATTATTTTTTAGCTTGGAGCACTCTAGCACTTATATTATTCTAGTGTTATTGTTCGTATTATTTTTTAGTTTGGAGCACTCTAGCACTTATATTATTCTAGTGTATTTCTTATCTTATATAGAATATATATATGTATGGTTTCAGACATAGAAATGGCCGACCGTCCTCACGATGATCCTGAATATATGGAAGATGCCATTCAAAATATGATCGAAGACGGTAGTCAGTACTTTATTGATTACAACGAGGTCATGCAAGGCAATCCGACTGAGCAACAAGAGGGCAATGCCCCTGAGCAACAGGGCAATGCGCCTGAGCAACAACTTGTCGTGCAACAAGAAGGAAATACCGGTGAGGTATGTAAATTTAAACATATATAATGTATCTCTTACATTAGGTTTTAGACTTACTTGGTTATTAATTTAGTATTTTTGTTTCTATACCTACGTGTAGCCTTCTGGATCGACCTCTACAGGGAGAAGCATACCTCCACGAGGGCCAAAGAAGCCATTGGAGGGCCGCTATGTAATCTCCGAGTTTGAAATAGCTACAGGCAGACCACTTGGTGAACATGCAATTAAATATCTTAGTCACTGTGGATACCTTGTGAGAGATCAAATACCGATGAGTGCTCGTGAATGGAGAGAGAAGTGAGGTGCTCGTGAGATCAGTTTTGTCTCTGATCGTGACAAGGAGTTAGTTTGGAAAGCCGTCACAGACGTTTTCACCTTCGACACCAACGATGAAGAGTTGAAGGTGCGAATTTATGACTGGACTATGAAGAAGATGGCGGTACTGTTTCAGAATTGGAAGAAGACTTTGTACAATAAATTTGTCAAGAAAAACGAGACTCCAAATTTCAACCTCAAGCAATACGTAAAGCTGAGGGCCTTCTGGGATGACTTCGTGCAGTACAAAACATCAGAAGAGGGCGAGCAACGAGCCATTAGAAACAAAGAGAATGCAAGTAAAAAGACATACCACTATCATATGGGATCAGGTGGTTATAAGAGTGTTGTTCCCAAGTGGGACCGAATGGCACAGGAGATGCTTGCTAGGGGGGTCACACCCGAGACAATAGCAAAGAATTGGAGCGAGCGCTCCAAGCATTGGTTCTACGGTCATGCGGGAAGCATGGACCCAGACACCGTGGCGCTAGTTTGGGGCCAAGAAATCTCTAGAGCAGCAGAGAGACTAGTCCGTGCACGAGAGGCGGTTCATTCTGGTGAGTTCAGGCCTAACAGGGAGAAGGATGAACTCACCTATGCGCTTGAAAATCCTGAGCACGGTGGGCGTACGAGAGGCTATGGGGCAGTTCCGTGGCTGCAATCATTCCAAGCCGATCAAGATACCTACAGAAACCGCCAGAGAAAGAAGGATGAGGAGGCCGAGTGGATCCGCAGCCTGGAAGCTTTTGTTCTACAGTCAGAAGAGCGCGAGAAAGCTCGTGAAGAATGGATGCAGGCGGAGATTCAAAGGCAAGTGCAAGCAGCACTTAGTCAAATGACGAAAGGGCAAGGTACATCACAGCCTGAGGTCAACGTTAGCCCCCCAGGCCAGTTGAAAAGCAACTGCGCATCCATAGAAGTACCAACCATTCAGGATGACACGAAGCTACACTTCCCCATGGATGATGTCACAGAGGCTTTTACTACCTGTGAGCTGCATGTACCAGATGGAAATGCAAGCAAAAAGGTGGCTATCGCTGTTGTCAACCCTAACGACCGAACGAGAAATCCAAGAATCCATAATCGACCAGTACCTTGTGGATATGCTAGCGTCTCGGTTGATAGGGTTGAGAAAGGTTGTGGCAATTTGCCTCTAGACATAGAAGGGGGAGACGGAGAGAAGACCTTAGGTGAAGCTGATAAGACATTTATTTGTTGGCGCAAGCGCTTCATAATTATTCCTCAACATAGGTTTGTGTGTGATTTTACTTCTTATATTATTTATTATGTATTGAATTTAAAAAAAGTTTGCTCACAAAACTTGTAATTGTTTTCTTTTCAGGGACTCCTCCAACCTAAGTCCAGTTCTCTCCCCAGCGCATCATAGTGCTGCGGGCGGTGACAATGCTGGATCTCCTCCAACACATGTGGCGGCCACACCGACCCCGCCACCGCCTCCACCACGGTCTCCACCTCCTCCACCGAGGTCTCCAACTCCTCTACCGCATTCTCCAACACCGAAAAGATCGGCCCCACCACCTCCACCGCCTGCACCGCCCTCTCCAAAGAGTGCACGGTCGGTCCCCTCGCCTCCAAAGCGAGGTAGTCAGAAGCGGTCCGCCCAAGGACGACCGAAGTCATCGGTCCCACCTCCAAAGAAGGCTGCCTCAGCAAAGAGAGCTAAGATGGCAGAACAATTACCTTACGAAAAGAGTGAAGAGGAGGTAATTGCTGCATCCAAAGCTGAGGTGAAACAATTTTTTGATAAATTGAAGGAGGATAGAAAAAAACGGCTGAACCCAGAAAAGCCGTACTTTTATGTAAAGCCATCGTAACTGAGGCAGAAGGTGGCGGACCAGCAAAAGAAGCAACGCGAAGCTCAGAAAAAGCCAGCACTTTCGGACTATGAGCGGTCTCTGGTCAAGTCTTCATAGCCTAGAAAGAGAGTAGGAAAGGGGGTCCCACAGCTCGGAGAAGTATCAAAACCGGTGCCCCCTTTGATTGTGCCAAATCAATATGGCTCAAATGAAGACTTGATGCCAAAGAAATTCTTAGCGTTGTCTGAGCTAGACTCGCTTGAGCGTTACTTTGGACAGAGCGGTTTAAATATGGAAGAAATTGCCGCCATTCTTGGATGCCAAACATTTGAAAAAGCTGAGGTAGTTGATCAATGGAGGGCAAGATATGAACCGGGCAGAAGTCTATTCGACCCTCAGCGTTTACATGACCTCGGCACACAAATGTTTGCAATAAACAAATGGTGCATTGAGGCGTCTAAAAGGGGAGAGAATTGCATTTCTGTTCGTATTGGACAACATCACTACTTCTATGGAGATGACCTCATATACGTGCAGTTTGAAGAATTGCACCAATTATGTCACCTCGACGCTCTCGACAAATCTCTTGTCAGCTGCTTTTGTCTGTAAGTATATTTTTCTTTTTATTATACTTGTAACTTCTTTAATTACATGTATATAATCCTTACACACTTTGGATTTGTATGTATATATGCAGGCACCAAATGAGAGAGCTTAGAATCAGAAATGACAATAGTATTGGGTTCGTTGACCCTTATATTGTTTTTAAAGCTCCGCAGGCAGTGTGGACAGCAGCTCATGAGACAGAAGTCTGCACCAATCTTATGAGGTTCTTTGTGAACCAAAAAGAAAAACAAAAAATACTCTTCCCCTTCATCTTCGAGTGAGTTATATAGTTATTAAGTGCATGCATATTTTATTTTAATAATTATTACTCGAGACAAGTTTATATAGTTATATATAGGCCTCACTATATATGTGTGTGTAAACAGCTTTCACTGGATACTCATGGTCATTGAAATTCCAAAGAACCGGTTGATAATCTTTGACTCAATGAGAAAACCACAAAAAAATTATCAACAAATGGTAAACATTATTCAAAGGTACGTAATGTCGATCTCAGCTAGAAGAATATCATAATATGACTCTGTAATTATTAGTTCACGATCCACAATGGTTGTGTGTAGGGTTTGAGAAAGATTCATTGACCGTGAACATCTCAATGGATGTAAAGCGCCGCTTAACATAATACATCCACAAGTAAGTTCTACTAACTAGCAAACTTTCGCTAACTTTTAGCCTTCTTATTGTAGTGGTCGTGAATATTTTTTATATATATATCGTACAGTGGTGTTTGAGACAAGAAGGGGGAAACAATCTATGTGCATATTACGTGTGCAAATTCATGATGGCACAAGTCAATCAAACACCCACAGAGACGCTCAGAGTACGTTACATGTCTCTTTTCATTATCTTCTCAATTATATTGAATAACTTAGATAACTAATACCTTTTTTGTTTATTTCAAATTAAAGACAGAATGGTTGAGGGAAAAGGTCATACAAAAAGACCGAATCAAAGCTATCCAAGAGACGATAGCAGGATTTCTCTGCGAGCAAGTGATCAATCCAAACGGCGAGTTTCACTTCAACGGCAACGAAACTCTTATTCCAAACAATGATGATCATTTCTATCGTTTGTAGACATTGGGAGAAAAAACTCTATGTATATATGTGTTACGAATTTTATACATATAAAACTATATATATATAAAGCTTTTTACATATCTATTTAATTTTTGATGTGGCCTATTTATTTTATTATAGGCAAAGCTTAATTATTAAGCTAAGTCTATAATTTTAATTTATATATGCTTAATATGCGTGTAATATAAATATATTATTGTATCAGCAAAAATATGTATTGAAAAACCTATTATTATTATATAAAATAATAAACAGAACCGAAGAAGTGAACCAACGTGGCAGCCTTGGCAGGACCCTTTAACACCGGCTGGTATTACCAACCGGTGTTAAAGGGGGGGTTTAGCCCCGGTTCCCCGAACCGGGACTAAAGGGTGGGCCTTTAGTCCCGGAAAGGCAGCACCGGTTCGGGAACCGAGACAACAGGCCATTCCGGACCGGTGCTAATGCCTAATCCTGCAGCAGTGTGGGTTGCTGCTATGCGATTACTCCTAATGCTGAGCGCCAGCCACAGTCGCGTCTCCACAGTGGTGAGTCGATTCCTGTAAAAGATCTGCAGTGGTGAGTCGACTTTTCCTATGGGCCAAGGAATAAATAAAATATTATTTTGTTCTAAGACACATGCACAAGCGAACCCGTGCTTCCTATCCCTTCTCTCCTCAACATCTTTGGCATTAATACTATTTTATTCGGTATGAATCGGTTCTTGACACACTCTATGCATCGATTTGCTGCAGGGGTCACGCCATCAACTCATGCCGAATAAAATATTCTCATGAAATCAACACAATTCTATCTCTCACCTCAGCGACATTCTTTTACTCCTTCGAGAACGACAGCTAATTTATGTATATGGAGTAGTATAACACTACGCAATAGAAAAATAATTTTTTTTAGAGGGAACGAACGTGATTAAAGGATGGATAGATGGAAGTTTCCATTTGGGGCGGCATGCATGATTTCCCCCTCCCGTACGTGATTATATATGGGCATGCGGAGACAATGTTTTTTCTTTTTCTATGTTACTTAATTTATTAAGTAATTCATAAAATCTAAAAAATCAATGTGTTTATTTGAAATATTACCTCATGCAAGGTAAAGGGTGTACCTTAGGATGGCCCAAATAAATGAAGCCGCCGAGTCAATTTGGGGTAAAGGGTGTACCTCAAGAAGGTAATGAAAGTATCGTCTGTTTTGAAAAAACAAAGATTAAGCTCATATATGGGGTAGGTCGCTATATTTCATTTTTGTGCACAACTATTTATCTCATTTGAGTTAATGATTTATTAGCCACTATCTTTGTAAGCGTCGTACTGATGTAGTTCATTGTAAAACCAAAATTCGTGATACTCAAAAATTGAACCATCAACTGCTAATATAGAATCCGTGTTGGAATGACAAGTTTATCACAGTATAGTTAAGTGACATCCAGGTGGAAAATAATTAAAAACAAAAAAGGAAAAAGCTAAAAAATCTCGTACGTATTTAACTGAACTTCATGTGATTCTACTTAAGCCAAAAACTACGGAGTATATAGTAGATCTTCACCCAAAAAACCAAAAAACTTTTCAAGATTCCCCGTCACATCGAATTCTGCGGTAAATGCATGGAGCATTAAATATAGATAAAAATAAAAACTACTTGTATAGTTTGCCTATAAAATCGTGAGATGAATCCTTTAAACCTAGTTACTCTATGATTGGACAATATTTGTCAAATAAAAACGAAAGTACTACAGTACTCCAACCCAAAAAAATTTGGTAACTAAACAAGTCCTTAGAGAAGAAACTATGTCACACATATATATATCAGTACATAGGATCCGTAAAATGGTTACTGTAACATTATCCAGAGTGGCAAATCAATTAATGGAAACCACAGTAATTAAATCAAACTAAACATTACAAAAATATTTGGTATGAAATATTTCAACACATTTCACAACCTCATCTTGGTGATACGGTAGGCGACCCTCTCGCTCATACCCCTAGTCCAGAGGTCGAACTCATGGCGTATGAGGCAGCCTGGGCTGCAGTATTTGATGAGCAACGGGCAGTTGTTTTGCTTCGGCCTGTAGCGCCTGCATTCTTCTCAAATGCAGATGTGGGGATCGTGAACGAGCAGCTCCGGTGTGTCTTCGGGATAACGAAGTCTGAAGCGGTAAGCAATGATGTGCATGTCTTCTCGGATGCACGTGCGCAGCCTCACCAAGCCGTGCTTGTCCCACCTCCCGTCTGGTAACTGGCCGCTGCTGATCCTGTTCATGATGGCGAGTGCTTCAGGGTCAGCTGGGTTCGAACGATACCGCAGCATAGCTTTGAAGTAAGCTGCGCCGTTGTCTCTAGCCTCAGCAGCTTGGTTGACGAGTGCCTGGCCGAAGCGATCCCTTCCCTAGTCCATCAATTTTTCCATGCCGCTGTAGCATAAGGCCTCTGGATGATTGGCCTAAAGGAACCGCTGCTCGGTGTTTGACTCCAGTACGGGCAAATTAGGTCGGCAGTAGTATCGAATCTGTCGAAGTGATAGGAGGTTGATCTTCGTCTTCTCGTCGCAAATCCTTCGGAACCTATCAAATCGAATCAGAATAATGAAACAAAATGGTGTGCACAAAAACAAGATATAGCTCAGAATGACATTTATTTGGAACCTGTTCCAAACTTTACGAAATTTTAGGTACTCAAAGATGTTGCCACCGTTCTCGATGACGCGAAGGATGATTTCGCTCACGAGAAGTTCCTTCGGCAGCATCAGGATTAAGCACAACACCTGGGCAGCGCGTGCGCCATCACCATCCATCTTCTTGTTCGCGACGAGTTAGGGCGGCGTCGGCCGGCTCCTTCGTGACGATGAAGCCCTCTTGCTCTCGATTTGTTTTGTTGTTTGAAGTGAGACTGAGAAGAGCAACCAGCCGGGGGTTGCCTCGGTTCGCCCCATATATATAATAATATTGATGAATCGCCACCCAATCGCAAGGCATGTCAGCGTGTGGCCATGGTTCGAATTCTTAACCACTACTCTTCGTTTCCAACATCAGATATGTTGGAAACTGGAACATGAAACTCTCCATTTCCGGCGGCAACTGGCGAGTGAAACAAAGAGGTAGTGGCAGTTAGGATAATGGCGAGCGAAACGGCAGCCGAAACACACGCGCCAGGGGCAAACGCGTCCAAGCTCGCCCCAGACGGTGAAATCGATCCTTTGTGCTACAAGCAACTGCTGAATTCAAACTAGTTTCATCTAGTATCAACTGATTCTATAAGCTCTTTCCGAAGACTTGCAACAGATATCTTCTAGTGCCGACTTGTTACAACTTCTCGCTGCTGCTTGTATATTTGATTGCAACTCATTTTAACCTAAAGATGGCAAATACCCTTACCCATGAGGAAATATTTTACCCACTAATTTACCCATATCCATACACGGGTAAGAGTTCTTTCCCAAACCCTTACCCATGCGGGGGTAATGGCTACGGGCTACCCGTGGGTTATCCTTACCCATGGATCTAAGAACGCTTGCAATATCATGTATCAATATATTACACTCCCAAATTCAGCAAAAGAACCACAAATCAATAACAGATTAATCAAACAAACTAGCTATATGAACACATGATCAAATAGTCTAATATTAAATCTGACGTCTCAAGTCACGAGGAATGGGGGCAGCGACGTCCGGAGTCACGGCAACTCACGGTCGCGGTCTCCACATGTGTGTCTGCATGAGATGCGGCGCCATAAGGGGAGGCGAGAGGGGAGGGAGGAAGTGGGATGGAGAGGTTAAAACCTAGGGTTTAGGCTGTGTGATGGTAATTTTGACCCATGATTCATAGAGTTGGGTCGAGTTTAATTTACTTATGGGTTAAAGGGTATGGGCAACGCAGTCCCATACCCTTACCCGCTTTACCCGCTGGGTAAGACTTCTGTCCCATTTACTTACCCATGGGTGAAAAAATAGCCATACTCTTGCCCTAATAGGGTTTTTTACTCATCAGGTTTCGGATTTCGAGTAGAAATTTCCATCTTTGTTTGGACCCATCTGTGATGTGAGTCCTTTAATTTCATTGAAACTCGTTTAGACCAAACAGATGCTTCTCATTTCTAATGATTCTTCATGACCAAGTTGAGAGCCAATTCAAACTTGTTGTTACAATGCAATCCAATTCCATACAGTCAGTTTTTTAGATTATGTGTTCCTTAGAGAAATTCATATCTCTCAGACCGCTGGTCCAATATGCATGAAATTTGGTAGAAATGTGCATCTGTTAGTTCGTTAACTGCTGTAAACATTTCAGATCATTCGGACTCCATTTGATCAGTCAAAACAAATTTTTACCAATACTGCTAGGTTGCACCTGATTCCAACTGCAACTAGAATCGCATACACAAGAACAAGACACTGGATATAACATGGAACTCGTGAATTTGAAGCTTGGAGACCTTGTGGAAAAATCCCTCCTTTTTTTCTTATAAAGATCAAATTTACTATTTAGCCGCAAGATGGCGCTATGATGGCTGTGTTAGCGTGAATGGTTCACGTGAACACACTCGAAGGCTCGTTTAGGAGCTTTTTTTTATCTCCTGAGCCTCAACACACGAGCCTAGCTTGGTGATTTAGATCTGCAGTGTGCCGGTCAATTTGACCTATAATTGACAAGGAGAAAAGCAAATATCAAATTATGTTACCTAACTGTTGCTGTTAGACATTTCCAAAATATATAGCTTAAAATAGCCGTTGATGAGAGGAAATTGACTAAAAAGTCAACTCCTAACAATACTTCAATAATAATAGAATGATTATGATACTCGTTATCCATGTCATTCATTCATTTAAATCGCTCGTTAAAACAGGTTGTATGATCGTACTATGAACAAAGGTGACTGGATCGACTAATTAGTTGTGAAACAGTTATTTTTCATCTATTAAATAAGCGATGCCTTATCAAAACTGGTCTAGAGGCCTGCGGTCTTAACAAGTTATTTTTCATAAATGCATTAAATTTATATTCACCTCTGGTCTAAAGGCCAGTGGGTTTCAATAAATTTAACACACATTAGTACATTACTAGTTTATCTAATGTCTTGATAGAATCCACATGCACACACTACTTGTTGAAGCATAAGTGGATTGTCTATTTAGACGATGCAGGGCCCATGAAGAACGAACACGATCACAATCAGATTTGGATTAATTTCTAGATTCATTATGATTGAATAGATATCTCGAACGCACAACATGTAACAATCAAGATCGACAGACTAGCTAAGATATGTTTGGTCGATTATTTTAATAATTAATGTTTATTACAATTCATTACGACAAATTTGAAGCTTAATCTAATATACCAAATCTCGATTGGGCACAATATTGTTGTAATAAATAGATCATTAACTACAAACAATATTGATAACTTAATGAATCTACCAAGTTGCCGATCTAGTAGAGTCGATAACTAGCTTAGATCACTTACATATAAGAGATTGAAGCAATGTAACCTTACAAAATATGATGTAAACCGATAACTAGCTCAAATCAAGCTTAACACGAGATCAAATGATACAGCCCTAGTTAAATAGATATGAACCATGACAATACTTACAAGCAACACAAAGGTCAAAATCAATCGATGCAACTCGATTTATCGAAGGTCTTGTCGAGATTTACTCCTACTCCTCCTAAGGTTTGTGGCCGAAGCATATGAACCATGACAATACTTACAAGCAAACCAAAGGTCGAAATCAACCGATGCAGTAAGCAAGTTGCGTACCTAGCCAGTGCAACCCGCCCTGATATCTCATTTGCTATAAGCAAGTTGAGTAGATTTTCCTCTAATCCAGGAAGTGTTCATTGGCGTGGTATTGATCGAGTAATGCGTTACCTAAAAGGTACAGTGAGTTATGCAATTCACTATTTAGGGTACCTAGGGGTACTTGAAGGATATAGTGATTCAAACTGGATTTCAGAACCTCATGAGCTTAGGGCCACTAGTGGATACATATTCACTTTGGGTTGTGGTGCTGTAACTTGGAGGTCTTGTAAGCAGACAATACTTACAATGGAGGCAGATCTTACAGCTCTGGATATAGCCTCTATTGAGGCTGAGTGGTTAAAAGATATGTTGATGGACTTGCCTTTGGTTGAGAAACCAATTCATGCTATTCTCATAAACTGTGATAATCAAACAGTGATCACAAAGGTGAAGAATAGTCAGGATAATGGGAAAGTCCAGCAAACATATAAAGCGTAGACTGAAGTCTGTTAGGAAATTAAGAAGCTCCAGAGTAATAGCTGTGGACTACATCTAGACAGCTAAAAACCTAGCAGATCCCTTTACAAAGGGACTATCACGCACTGAGATTTACAATGCATCGATGGAGATGGGATTGAGACCCATGTGAGTTAACCTCAGTAGTAACCCAACCTATGTGATCAGAGATCCCATGAATTAGGACCTAGGAAGAACAAGTGGTTGGTTAATGGGAGAGTACAACCGTTTTAATTTGACCCACTCCGTTGGAGATGCAGTACTCTCATTTTTGTAACGCATGTTGACTTTGTCTTAATGTGTTCTGAGGCTTTATAGCAAGATAATATCCTATAGAGTATTCTTGTAAGAACACACCTATGTGAGCCCAACCTATGTGTGGGAATTTTTCAACGAGGTATAGACGGATTGTTCTTTTCTAGTGGAATCGGACCGAAAGGAAAATTTCTTTTACTATAATCAATTATTACAAACCAAAGGCTAGTATGTAGTTGCAAAGAAAGGCTAGTTTAGGAATCCAATCCACAAAAATTGAATTCTTTGTTTTTCCTCCGTTCCAAAGGAGGCCAAATAATTGAATCCATTGTTTTTCTTCCATTTCATCAAAGGAGGCTAGTGTTATACATGCTATGAATATGAAGTACTACTCGTATCTGTAAGATTTATTAGAAGAAAAAAGATGGTCCAATTTGCTACAGTGAAGTAAAAGATTGGTGACACGTACGAAAACCGAGGGAAGATACGTGAACGCTCCCATTAATGTGACGAGACAGCGATTCATGTGCATTGTAGCACCCAAACCATCCTCTGCCTCGGCTGACCCTGAAGCGGTGGTGAAGCCGGCCTGGCGCCGGCCTACTACCTTGGCCGTGTACCGCCTCATCCTCATGCCGCACGGCGCCTAGACGCTCCGTCCAGTGCCATCGTACGGTGCGGTGGTTGCGGCCGCATGGAGCACAACTGCAGGTCGTCCAGCCCTCCGCGACAGCGATGGGCGGACACGCCGCGCAGCTTCGCGACGCCTCACGTGATGGTGAACCCTATCCTTGTATTCCTGTTTGATTCTTCTCGCTCTGCATCGCTGCCTCCCAACTCGCCCCCCCGCCCCCCACCATTGACTCCATCAAACCTCGTTGCCTCCTCCGGTGCCAGCACTCCCGACCCCTAGTTCCCACCCCTCGTTGCCTCCCCTAACGCCACCACTTGCCCACCACTTCGGTCATCACCGCCACCTCCGCCTCCGCTCGGACCAACACCACCACCCCCATCCGCCGCTCTCTACCTAACTGTCCACCTCTCCGTGAGCTAAAAATCTTGCCCTCCACTTCGACATGTTTCGCTCCCTCGTCTCCGGCATCCTCTGGTGGCCGCTCTCCTCCCCCCAGCGACCCGGTGCTTGTGGTGTTGGCTCCTGCCCCCCTTCAGGCGGATGCAGGGATCCATGTGGACCCTCCCACCCATGCCTTCAACGACAATGTCTCTAAGAGCTCCAGTGAGGTCTACTCTGATGACTCGGCGATCCATGGCTCGACCCCTCCTTCCTCTACTGGGGGGCTGTATCTTGGCCTGCTGTGGATGCCCCCCAGCAACACGGAGTTCGCCTCGCGCGTCGCCTACGCCACCATCAACGATGGCGCACCAGCTTCGAGCCCGGCCCCTTTCATCAAGGCCGCCCTGTTCTCCATGGCCAGCAATGTCCACTTTAGGATGTACACCTCCTCGCAGGGGCACATGTTGCTGGTGTTTGACTCGACGATTGAGCATGATGTTTTGGTGCACGTGTCCCCCATCGTCCATGGTGGCGGCAGCCTCTCGATTGTGCGCTCCGAGGAAACCAACAACCGCTTCCACGTGAACCCAGAGTGGCTGATTGTGGTCTCGGCCACCCGTTTCCCTGCTCAACACTAGAACACGGTGGGCATTCCGGCAGCCTTCAGGCAGCTGGGACTGTGGTGGAGAACGACCTAGAATGGCTGGTTGCTGTCTCGGCCACCCGTTTTCCTGCTAAACACTAGAACGTGGTGGGCATTTCGGCAGCCTTTAGGCAGCTGGGGACTATGGTGGAGATCCACTCCGACTGCCTTGAGGATGATACTCCTCGGTGCGTGTCGTCATCGAGCGTAGTCTCCCGGACAGGATCCCGGATGTCCTCTGTGTTGCCAATGCTGGTGTCCTTAGCGCCACGTTTCAGATCGACGTTCTCCGCACCTAGCGCCATGAGGACCAGCTTGACGAGAATGGCCGCCTGCGACCCTTCTTCCCGAGCAACAGGGGCAACGGTGGTCGCGGTCTACCTCTGTTGGGTCACCCAGCCAACGGGCCCCGTAGCTCCGTCGGCAACAATCCTCTTCCACGCTTCGGTCTGGAACGGCCTCCTGAACGGGACATTCCCCGCCCCTTCTATGGCTTGGGCATAGCCCTCGGCTCCCCTAGCTTTTTCACCTTCTACGGCGGCCTCCACCCCTACCCGATCGTGCCTCTCCCCCGCTTCTCGGTCATCCACCCCTCCAGGCTGTTTGGGTTTGGTGAGCCGGTGCCCTCCACACCTCTTCGGTCGGTCCCGGTGCTTGCTCTGCCCTTGTACGACAATGTCACGCCACCTGCACCTCCTCTGTCCCTAGTGCTCCTACCGCGTCTGCCACGCCGTGGTCACCGCCATATTGGGCGTCTCCCCTTGTATGACAACGTCACGTCGCCTGCACCTCCTCCATCCCCATTTCTCTAGCCGCGTCTGCCGCGCTGTGCTCACCGCCCTGTTGGGCATCCGCCCCAGCATGCCAGCCACGGGCTCAACACCCCAAACACCGGCACTGCCTTCGCTGGCCTCCCGTCCAACGCTGTGACCCTGTCCCCTGTGACCCAGTCTCGCTAATCCCAGCCGCGCCGCAGGCGCCCATCGGTTGGACGGCGGCCCCAGAGGGCTAGCACCAGGCCTCCTCCGTCGCCTCCGTCCCCGGTGGTCGCTCATTGTCCTCAACCCCGTCGCGGTTGCAAGTGCTTGAAGAACTGCTTTCCGTGGTTTCACCAGCTCTTAATTGGTTGTAATCGGTCGCTGCCTTGAATCATAGCTTTCGCAGGCTTGAGACACATATTTTCATTAATCTTACTGGCTGTCATGAAGTTCCAATTAAACTTATGTTCGATAGTTGCCTAGGATTATGAAAAGGAAACTTATTTCCATGGCACTAAAAAAGGTGTTGTTTTCTTAACTATGAAAAGTTGTTGTTTAGTTTATTAGAAATTCACTACCCACGTTGTAAGTCATTCCAAGAACCTTGCCCATGCTTGAGACACATATTATCCTAGCAAATATGCCTATGCTTTGCAACGAAAGCTAAATAATACTCCGTCCATACCAAATTGTAAGTCATTCCAAGTATCATTACGTTCTTCATTAATTATATTTTCATATTATATCTATTTGAAGCCACAAAGCTTTGTAATTTTTTCTATAATTTTAGTCAAACTTGAGATGCTTTGACTCTCCAAGATTCATGGAATAACTTACAATTTGAGATGGAGGGAGTATCAAGTACATTCATATAAAATGACGATAGGAAGTACTGCATGTCTATTTATATTTTTCCTTTCTATGAAGTTTAAGCCTCTAATCTATTTTAGGATAACCTTGACATCTATAATATAAGTTAAAATTGGTAATAATATGACAATGTCCAGTGAAACTTATATCAAATTAAATACAAAATATAGATATCTTGTTGATAAGCTATATAATTATTGGATGAATTATCATGATCCAATTGTTGATTTTATCATATCTGCAATCATGCTATTCATGTTCACCTTCATAATTAAACATGCCATTCGACTTTATTTAGGTTAAAATTTCTATTCAACTATTTTTGAAAGAATTTATATTCAACTTAGTCGGGATCGAAAGAATATATTTTGGTTACGATTTCTAACTATCTACGTTACCTTGAAATCTTGTGTAATCTAGATCGAAAGTCACCCCGACAAAGCGTTGAAGTGGTAGATGTCTAAAGTTAGAGTCCGAGTCATGTACATTACATCGTGAGCTTCATGTATTCTCGTGTGTCACTAATAGAAAAGAGGCAAGAAGTTTACAAGAAGTTCATTAGTATATTAGTTGTTTATGCTTTTGTATGCAAATCGATCATGTTTTATAGTTGCCCTCATCACTACAGCTAACCATAGGTATATGGCCTTTATATATTAATTTACAAAATTATAGTTACTTTGATAAAATAATCTTTTGGTGATTCACAATTGGTAAAGGCCGAGAGCATTGAAGTTTATGGTGATTCACAATTGGTGATCAATCAGTTGCTTGGCCTGTATGAGTGCAAAGATGATGTCTTGAAGACATATTATGAAGAATGCCGAGAGCTTTGAAAGGATCAAGATGCCCAAGAGGGGGGGTGAATTGGGCTTCTCTAAATATTTAAGCAACCTATAAGCTCCAATTCAACCCCTTGTGCAACCTAGTTCCAATCCTATTCTAGCATGGCAATTCTAAGAATGTAAAAACACAAAGTAAAACTAGAATGTAAAGGAGTAGTGGAAGAAAGTGCTCGGCGATGTTTTGCCGAGGTATCGGAGAGTCGCCACTCTCCACTAGTCCTCGTTGGAGCACCCACGCAAGGGTCTTGCTCCCCCTTGGTCCGCGCAAGGACCAAGTGCTCTCTACGGGCTGATTCTTCGACACTCCGTCGTGGTGAATCGCCCAAAACCGCTCACAAGCTTGTCACGAGCCACCCACAAGAACTCCGAGCGGTCTTCGTGCCTCCAATCATCACCGAACCATCTAGGTGATGGCGATCACCAAGAGTAACAAGCAAAGAACTCTCACTTGACCCAAACAAGGCTCTAGAGAGTGGTGGATGCACACTTGACTCTTGGAATCCACTAGAGAAGGATTCTCTCAAGAAATCACTCAAATCTCAATCCTCCCTAGGCTCTTGCTACTCTCTTGCTCCACAACAAGTTTCTCAGATGTTCAAATGGGCAAGAGAGCTCTCATGGACGAGGTGGAGGAGTATAAATACACCCCACGAAGTCCAAAGGTCAGCCAACTATTTTCCACTGAAAACGGGGTCACCGGACGCTCTTTATGTTGCACCGAACGCTCTGCACCGAGCGTCCGGTGCTCCATAACGGCTAACTGTACCTGCGTCTGACAGGTCACCGAACGCTAACTCTCAGCGTCCGGTCGCACCGTCCGGTGCTCCGGGGAGTTTTACATACTCCCTGAGTATGGAACCGGACGCTACCCGGTGCGTCCGGTGCTAGCGTCTGGTGCTCAGGGCAGGTTTACATCCACCCTGGGTGTGGGACCGGACGCTACCCGGTGAGTCCGGTGCTAGCGTCCGGTGCCTAACCCTAAGCACTGAGAACTCCCAACGGCTAAGGACCTCACCGGACGCACTCACAGAGCGTTCGGTGCAGCGTCTGGTGCCCCCTTGGGCACCCTAACTTCGTCGAAACGCGATCGCTCCAAAACGAAGTTGGTTCCTCTCGATAGGACTATCTCTGAGCTGCCTAGTGCTAGGTTTATCAAGTGTGCACCACAGCTAAACCTAAAGCCTTGCCTAAGTCAAGCTACTAGATCAAATCCCCTCTTAATAGTACGGTCAAAGAAAACAAAGTCCTAAACTACTCTAAGTGCCCTTCTTCACCATATGGCACTTAGACCTAGTCTAGTCTTGACGATGTCCATCCATCCTTTGAAAACTGAAACGATTTCCACTATTAAGTAGGCATGTACGTCCCTGTCCATCGAGTACCTGTTACCGTCACCTTACCTATGACTTTGCCTCTGCAAAACACACGTTAGTCATAGAAATCAACATTGTCATTAATCACCGAAATCACTAGGGGCCTAGATGCTCTTTCAATCTCCCCCTTTTTGGTGATTGATGACAATAACCTCGAGTATGAAAAGAGTTGAGGTTTTCAAATGGCTTGGTTTCAATGAGCATGATACAATAAGAACTAAGGGATTAGGCATGCTTATATCAACCAAGTTTAAGATCCTGCAACCAAATATGTGAGTGGTAAACAACAGGATATAAACACAAGGCTCATAAGTACATCGTAGTGAAACGCGGAAGCAAAGGTAATAAGACCCAAACACATGACATAAAGATATTACATTTTAAAGCACAAGTCATGTCTCACAACCATAGTGTATCTCACACAAAAGCAATGCATAAAGATAAACGTGATGCATGATGGAGTAGCACACATAAGAGTATATCAAAATAACTAACAAAGCCAAAAACTATCTTTAACCTCTAGCTCCCCCTAACTCTCATACTCACAACTCTCTCCCCCTTTGGCATCAAGCGCCAAAAACCTAAGACGACGGAGGCGGAGGCAGAGCAGTGAAGTCCCTCATCACGGCCTCAAAGCGAGCTGCATCGTCTGAACCATCGGCCGTCGAGGCGGAGGAGGTGGAGTGACCCTTTGAAGCTGCATGAGCTGGCGAAGCCGTCTGGGTCTGCTCTGGAGGCGTTGAAGCTGTCACGGGCGGTGTGGGCTGCTCAAGTCCTGCTGACGAGGCTGGCAAAGACTCGGTCGTTGTAGCTGAAGTATCTGGCACGATAGACGACGGTGCAAGCTGCTCAGACGACGCTACTGACGACGACAGACGCTCTGTAGTGGTGACTAGAGCCGTAAAAGCTACAGGAGCCTGCAGGGGTGGAGGTGTAGGGTCACCAGTCAGAGCACTGTAGGAGAAGCTGAGGTGCTGGTCTCTCAACGAGTCTAACACAAGCTGTGACGCTGTCGCTGACTGGGGCGTGAAACCTAAGTGGAGAGGCGTGAACTGCGGTACCTGCTCAAAGCCAGAGGAGATAGCACCCTAGGAGACCTAGTGCTGAGGCGTCGAAAACGGTTGACTCTGAGCAGGGAGCTATAGTGGCTGCTGAGACTGACTCTGAGTCTGAGGTGCTGGAGTAGGAGGCCTGACAGACGAAGTGCCTGGAAGCTGTATTTGAGGAATCTGAAGCCCTGAGGCGGCCATAATAGCGGCCATCATCGTTGTGTGCTGAGCCTAAAACGCAAGTTGCTGCTCCTGAAAGGTCAGAAGCTGTCGCTGGAGCTCATCCTTCCTAGCCTGCATGGCTGCATTGATGGCAGCCTGGTCCCTATCTCTCCTCGCCTGCTCCTTAGCTGCCCGCAGCTGATCGGCTCTCATCCCCTCTAATATAGCAAGCAGAGCGGGGTCTGAAGCACTTGAGGAGCCTCCTGCCTCGTGGTCGTGTGCCCTCGGGGGAAGGTCTGACACTGGAGGACGACAATCATCATCCGAGCTATCCGAAGCAAAGTCAAACTCTCCCTCAGCCTCCGCATCTGCAAAAGCTCCTATGGCTATGTCCTGCTGCTCCTCGGTCTCTGGTACCGCTCCTGAACTGCGGGTGCCCCTAGGAGAAGGTGGGGGCACCGGGCCACGTGGTGCATGAGGAGGTGGTGTAGCTCTGAGGTCGTGGTGTGCTCGCAACATCTGCCTTGGGTCCTAGTGAGGGAAGACGGTGTCGGAGTCGGTCAGCTCTCTCTGCAGGTGAGCTGGCAGGGGTATGGGCCTAGCACGAAGAATGAGCAGGGTGATCCAATGTGCATACGGCAACTGACGCCGTCCCCTGAAGCTCTCTGAGATAGTGTCCTCGATCTCTGAGACTATCAGATCCCACAAGTCAAATGGAGTCTGAGAGATAAGGTGAGTGACGAGCCACTGCTAAATCCGAGTGAAGCCATCTCTGTAGTCTGTCCTAGGGAGGAGTGTCTTCCTCAACACAAAGTCAAGGATCCTGGCTGGGCGTGTCAAATCTCCCACTGTCTTGCTGGAGCCCTCTCCAAAAGGCGGATGGAAACAGGGAGCCACAAAGTCTACCGGTGGTATCTCACCACCGTGAGGACGACGAGGAGGCTCGAAGTTCCCGTAGCATAGTTGGTGAATCCTGGTGGAGTAGACTCTCAAACAAAGCACCTCTCGGGCACGCTGTGCTATAACCCTGTAATCTGTGCCTGCCAGTGCGTAGTGGATATAGCTGTGATCCGGAGAAACCCACACTGACGCATAGAACTCTCTGACCCACTACTCACAGTAAGTACCAGGGAGAGCCAGCAACTCTGGGAGGCTGTGGAGGTAAGTGAAGTACTGACGGATATCTGCCCCAACCATGTTCTCTAGTATCTAAAGGTCGATCACTTTGTGCTCCCTGAACTGAGACTGTGAGCGAACCAATGCCTCATAGATGTCCTCCTGGACTATTGTGTAGAACCTGGCACTGTCTCGGGGATCCCTAGTAGCTGGAAACCAAGTGGGAAAAGAAACGAACCACAACTGCTGGATCTCCTTAGCTGACACAAGGGTGAGGTCCCTGTGTATCCTGACTGGTCCCTGACGAGGAGCTGGTGTGCCTCGAGCTGGAGTAGCACGAGCAGCGGAGGTAGACTGGCCCTGTGTACCAGTCCGAGGAGTGGCCTGAGTACGAGTGCAAGTCGACCTCCTAAGAGGCTGCTCCTGCTGTTGTCCCTCTGCTGGACACTCTGCCTGGGCCTCTACCTCTGTCTCTGTGTCCGGGTCCTCCTGAGCTGGATCTCTGACATTGATCCTGACTCGCTGTCCTCCTATCATGATGGTGCCTGGAGGTGATCCATGCATAGCCTCTACCTCAAGAACGGCACGCCTCTGACGTGGCGTGAGATCGGCCCCTATCCTCAGGGCACCTGACCATCCACCCCTCTCAGTTGCCTCTGCTGCTGCTGCAACTGCCTCGGCCACCTCTGCCTCTCTGTCACTGGCCTTGCGCTTCTTGGTGGCCAACTTCTTGCCCTTGCCCTTCTCTGCCGCTGACAGGCGACGGGGAGGATCACCTCCACCATCACGTCCTGGGGAACCTCCAGCGCTGGTTGCCGGACCACTGACGTTCTTGCAACGAGTCATCGCAAGAACAACTGTCTGAACTAACTGCCGGCAACTGACCAACTGCGACAGGAGATCAACGTGCTGTAAGAGATAGAATAGATAGGGCATACATAAGAGACCATAATAGCTAGAGGTGAGCAAAACCTATAGATCGCAAGAATATATAAGGAACGGGCTCGAATGGCTTACGATCGAGCGACGAGATGCATTCCGAATGAAGTATTATGAATGAAGTCTTCCAGAGAACGCAAAACGACTCCTCAAGGTGCTGCAAGGCGGAGACAAACGAGATCGAGATCAAAAACTCAATCGAATCCTTTGACACATACAAACAAGCACCTTGTGGGCAGGGTTCAAATAACTTCTCCCAAAACCCTAACTGACCTGCAGGAGGAAACCATAGCACGAGGAGAGGGAAGGGACGAGATCCCTATGCAGATCTAGCGCGAGGAGGAAGAAATCCACCGAAGTTTGGAGAGAAACAAGGCCGGCGACGGTTTTGACGACCTCGGCTAGGGCTTAGGCACAGGCGCTTCGCGAGGAAGTAAGAAAGAACTGCCCGAGCTAGAATCTGGGGCGCGGGTTATATCCGCCTGAATCGAGGTCACCGGACGCACTTAAAGTGGCACCGGACGCGTCCGGTGACCACCGGACTCATGCGCAGAGAGATATGCAAAACGGCATGTCACCGGACGATGGCCACCGGACGCTGGCTTTAGCGTCCGGTGCCCTAGGGCACGCCAGGTGAGTACCGGACGCACATCATCGACGCTACAGGGACACTGTTCCTGCGTCTGATGAGTGCAATCTGGCACACTCACCGCACCAGACGCACCGAGACAGCGTTCGGTGCATCGTCCGGTGCCCCTCTGAGTCCTTTACCAACTTAGCAATGCGTCCGACTTTGACCCAACCAAGTTCCATCTTCAAAGACACACAAATAAACACCAAATGGAACTGGTATGAGTGATCTCTCTCAAACCCTCAATTTTTCACAAATATTTTAGCCATAGGCTTAGTAGTTTTTATGAAAATAATTCGAGAAATCACCAAGGAGCATCATATGGCCATAAAGCTAGGGGTTTGAAATACAATGAGCTTTGAATGCTCCCCCTGTCTATGGACGAACACAGCGGATGCTCAAAGAATAACTGAAAAGAAATGGTCAACTAATCAAGCATGCATATGATATGAGGTGAAATGCAATACTTGAATGTAAGCTAATGCTTGTCAAGTTTGATCCAAGGTTAAGCTTTTTCACACACACAAGGGGGTTATCTTAACCATGTTAGACAAGCGCTACACACAAATCTTGTTCATTATTAGTTTTAGTATGCGTGATATGCAAAGTGTTGACGGTCCTAAAGTATCAAATTTAATTATCAAATAAACAAAGAAAAGGTTTCACATGAAATCAACATCCAGACTTAGGGTTTTATCTGATAGAATTCCACGAGTTTTGGTGTTTGTCTATTTCTACAGGGGGTTATCAGGAAATATGGAAGAAAGGCCCACACGTCGGGATTACATAGAGATATCAACGTGCCGCGCAATTATCTTACATCTAGAAGACTCCAGAAGCCACGGGATGGAAGCGGAGGCCGAACGGGGCCTGGCCCTGGGCGCCCGCCCAGGTGACCAGGGCGCCCGCCCCCTTCTGAGTCCAATCAGGACTCTCTTTCGGGATCGATCTCCACCGACCTAAAGGATCAATGATAACCGTTCAATCAATGTCGGTTTGATCCAACGGCCCATATTCACTTGGAGGGACTATAAAACCAGACCCCCTGGCCCCTGGAGGAGAGAGCCTCTCAACCCTAATTCATTATTCTCAAGGGAGAAGAAGCCTCTGATCAAGATTAGAGCCACCACATCAATTAGACATCTAGATTAGCATAGCTACATAGGATTAGAACTAGAAGGAGTCAATCTTCGATTGGTTTCCGGATCTGTCAAGAGGATTCTTGGTAATTCTCAAATTGTGCTTCTAATTGCTTTCTAATTATCTTTGTTCTTCAATATTATGAATATGACTTTGTTCTACTTCAATATATTGCTTATGACTTTGCTCTACTTGCTTATATTCAAGATTATATTGTTCTTAGTTTATCATAGTTATGTACTTGGCTTAGTTAGATTGGATCTATATACATGCTTAGGATCGTATAGCGTTTATCCATTGGATCCATGGGTAAATGATAGATATTGTGTATGCGTGGTGCTTATACCGTATTTATCTGCGATTGTACCCAATATGCCAGGTCGTGGGGTAGTTCGTGATAGTGACAGCTTCATTGATTCTTATATAGTCCCCCTCTCGTGTATTGGGCTGGCAGAGCAATATTATTACAGGGGAGTGATTGCTATGTTTCTCATTTACCTTGCTAATATCACTATGCATGGGCGTAGTCTTGTCTCGCAATGATTGCTAAATATGCTTGCACTAATTATGATAATGCTAGACTATATAGTTGAGAATAACTTAGGGAATATTCTTGTAGTTCGTTCTAATACCATGCTAATGACTTTCTAGAGTATCTAATTGAGGTGCTTATTATATTTATTATGTGGCTAGATCAGATTAATTATCCTTGTCACTATTCATTACTTCATATATCTTTTATGTGACACTTATCCCTGTATGAAAGAGTTAGATAAATGTTCTCAATTATACATGCAATAATAGATATTCAATCTCATATTCTATTCTATAATCAATATTGATGATTGCTAATCCGTTCCCAGTGGTAAAAATATAAATAACGATACCTGAATACTTCCCGGTTAAAATGCTACATCGGTATTAATCTGTGCGCTTGCAGATCTCGTTCATTATTTATTTAGAAGAGCAATTGCATATTTCAATACCGCGTCTCTCATGTCATTCTGGGGATGACAACTTGGCTTAAGTGGTATGAGGGATAGGTTTGGCATTTTTGGCACCGTTACTAGATTTAGAGAATTTAGTCTACTTTTGGTAATGATGTTAAGAATACCCAACAAGCATTTTTGGCGCCGTTGCCGGGGAAGGTTGATTACTAATCAGGAATGGAATAAAGGATTTTGAGTTATCATTCGCATCACTAATATGATTGAGCTTATCTATTCTCTCATACAGTTTTACCCCGATATTTTTCTGTTTTATCTTATGCAGGGGAATGTATGAATAGAAGACATATTCTACGAAATTTTGTTGACAATCCTAAAGCATTATTCAAAAGAACTAGAGCCAAGCTCAAGAAGAGATCATCAACACTTCAGCAAGAAGCTTCATCCAATCAAGAAGATCACCGGAACTTGTCTTCAGAGTTCGAAGCCATGGCGAACAAATCAATCCACGAGTTCTCAGCTCCCACTACGGACAACATCCGCACTGGACCTGCTGCAGAGATCGACGGCAACTTTGAGCACAAGCCTGGACTTATCAACATGGTGCAATATAACCAGTTCTGTGGGAAGGCACACGAAGATGCTAGTGCTCATCTCCAACACTTCCTGGAGATATGTAACACTTCCTAAAGAGCGAAGCAGTGGTTCTACGCTACAAAGGAGAAGAATACTACGTGGGCACTCTGCTCAACAAACTTCCTGGCTAAGTTCTTTCCCATGGGCAAGACCAATGCTCTCCATGGGAAGATTACAAGTTTTCAGCAACAAAATGATGAATCTGTTCTAGAAGCATGGGAGCACTTCCAAGACTACATCCTAGAATGTCCCCATCATGGAATGGAGAGTTGGCTTCTGATGCAGACGTTTTATCATGGGCTCGGCAACAGTGCCCGAGAGACCATGGATGCTGCAGCTGGAGGAGCATTCTTATCACTTACTATACCACAAGCCACAGCTCTTGTGGAGAAGATGGCGTCCAATCAAGGCTGGAATGAAGAAAGGACCCAGACACGCAAGAGAGGTGGAGGCATGCATCAGCTCAAGGAGGTAGACATGTTGTCTGCAAAGCTAGACCTGCTCATGAAGAAGCTCGATGATAGAGCTGGAGACAAGAAAGAAGTTATGCACATCTACGACACTCACATGACTTGTGAGGAGTGTGGAGACACTGGACACTCAGGCAATCACTGCCCTGAGATACTTGAGGATGTGAACTACATCAACAATAACAACAACAACTACTACAACCGTCCTCAACAAAATCAAGGTTGGAATCAACAGAGGCCTAACTACTCAGGTAATTATCCAGATAATAATTCTTACAACAATAATAATAATTTTTCACCTCTGAGAGAGTTAGTGTCTAATCAAGGAAAGCTAATGGATAATCTATCTAAGAAATTGGCATGTAATGATAAAATGCTAGAAAATATAAATAATAGAATGGATAATTTCTCTACTGCCATCAAGAATCAAATTAGCTTTAATAAAATGATTGAATCTCAGTTAAATCAAATAGCTGCTGCTATTCCTACTACTAACCCCGGTATACCATCACAACCGGAAGGATTAGAATCTGCAAATCTTGTAGACATGATTGATGCAGGTAATAACTGGAGTAACCCCGTCACTGAATTCACTACTGACCTTCTGCCGGTCAAGAAAGGCGATCCAGGACGCCCCGTCATCCCGATCTCCATCGTCATGGTGGACGTCCGAGAAGCACTCTGCAACTTTGGCTCTAGCGTCAACATTATACCCAGGGTACTCTATGAAAAATTCTTTACATATCCTTTAACAGAAACAACCATGTGTTTGCAGTTTGCAGATCAGACGATAAGTTTTCCAAAAGGAATATTGAAGAACCTTGTGTCCGAGTTGGTACCTTATATGCCCCAGCAGACTTTGTAGTGGTAGAGACCGGTAATGATGAGAGGGCACCCATCATCTTAGGGAGGCCATTCTTAAACACCTCGGGAGCTATCATCTACGCTAGTGCTGCCAAAATTAGTTTCTACATCAAAGGGTGGAAGGAGACGTTTTTCTTCAAGAACAAGACTACACAAATTCCAGATCAATCCAGACGTGAATCAAGGAAGAGGACCAACAGGAGGAACAGGAACAAGCAAGTGTGGACCGAGTCAGTTAAGATGGTCACTGTAGTTCATGGAGGTCAAGATCATCAACTCAAGTCACTATTTTTGACCAAGAAGGACGACCCAGGAATGCCAAGCATCTACTGCTCCATAAATGGATAAAACTTCTACAAGACGACTTGCGACACTGGATCGGACGTCAACATAATGGCTGCAGTCACCTATCGGCTTTTGTTCGGAACCATGCCACTAAGACCAACATACATTCAGCTCCAGATGGCAGATCAGACATTTTGAGAAGTTAAAGGAACAGTAACTGATGTCCCAGTAAAAATAGACGATCATTTTGTCTAAACAGACTTTCAAGTTATTGACATGGGAGAAGATGAATACGATCCACCCATCATCCTTGGAAGACCGTTCCTCAGCACCGTTAAAGCAATTATCTACATTGAAACCGAAGAAGTCCATATGCACTTCCCCTCAGAGAAGGTACGCCGTTATTTTATTGACCTTAACTACATCTTTGAAGAATCTAAGTAGGTAAGAAAACGACGCAACCGCAACCAGAGGAGGCAGATCATCAAGGACGGATGGGCAGACTATGAAGGAGAAGTTGTAAGGTCAGAAGACGTAGAGTTTAAACAGAATTATCCAGAGGAGACCGAAGCACCGAGTCAGGTATGGAAAGAGAAGATAACTATACATGAAGAGGAGGCGCCGCCGGAAGTACCGACTACGCCACCCAACGAATCCCAGGACCATTGAGAAAACACAGAGTCCCGTTCGGAGGACTTAAAAACACCGAACGCCTTACCAAGAGGTAAACTTGTTAGTTATCCTTTCCCTTTTAATTATTTTAAAATAGTTTACTTAGTTAATCATGTTCATACTATCTTAAAAATAAAATAAAAATATTAAAAAACAGTAAGCCCCATGTGAGTATACGAGTGGCATAAAACCCACAAGTACATTCACTGTGGTGGCATAAAAATAAAATAAATATTTCATTTCTGCTTTATAAAATAAAAATATAAAAATAGGAAGTAATAATTATTATTGAGTCTCAACATGATAAAGGCAAGATATTTATGCTAACACTTAATCAGTTCCACAAGCTTTGTTGTCTATTTGAGCTCCACAGAATTTAAGAATCAAGAAGACTAGCAGACAGAGGACATTCTAATCGCTGTCAGAATGCTGCTGACTTTCAAATACACCTCTACCACCTGCTAGCTACATCAAGAGAAATTACATCAAAATTCAGCTTGGGGGAGAGCACCCCCATTTATCCCGATAAGTATTTCTATCTATCGTTACACTTATATTATATTAGAATATAAATATATATAACTATGAAAAACCAAATAAAGATTTTATGCTTACATATATATATATATATCTTTTGCTTAGTGTGTTTAATAAATAAATAAAGTGGCTATGCTAATCTGTATCTTAATAATAAAACTCAAGCATGGATATGATGAATAGTTGCTCTGCCAAACTCGCACATTTTAAGTTCTCTCTCAAGTTTAGACATAACTGTTATAATTTAAAGCTTGCTCTAGACCAAAACTTGTGTGATGAAAACTTGATCAGAAGTCTAAGTTGTTAACGGATATGATATGGGAAGGTTGTGCTGCTGTTTATCTGTTCCTAGAGATGCTAGAATTCTGGAGAATTTTATCTTTTAAAATCTTTAAAATATTGCATGATGAGTTCCTGTATGATGAGAGTTTAAATTCCTACCACATCCATATATACATGCTTGCTAGACTTTGAGCCACGCATTTACTATTTACTGCTTATGAGCATTGAGTGTGGTCAAGCTGTGTAGACCCTTAGGAGCTTGTCATGTGGTTAAATCAAGATTTCACTTGCACGTTCACTCATATATGCTACTTCTACTCCGGAAGTACCATCCACATATATCCATCCATTTCCATCTCCAGAATCACCTAAAAATATTCTACTCCTAATCCAGGAGAGAATAACCAAAAACATTTCTGTTTTTCCCCTATGAAATAAATGCTCAAGTTATCTTGTTACTACCACTTGCTATATTATCTCAAGAGATGAGTGCTCTGAAAAAAAAAGATATGGGGAAATAAAAAGGGGCAAGTGCCCGGAACCTCGAAAGAAAAGAAAAAGTGAGACGAGAGGTAAAAATGGACAAGTGTCCGACAGTAGAATTAGGGGTACAAGATACCCACTCGAGAGAAAAGAAAAATAAGAGCATCTCATTCTCCTCATAAAGTTTCAAAAACGCAAAAAAGGTATGTATCCCCTCAAAAGAGCAAAGTAGAATTAGACTTCCACCATCATCACCATACACCATTCATTCGCCACACATGCACATCTTGATTTGACTTATTGATTTGTTTCTTTGGATCCATGGTTTGACTATGCAATAAATGTCTTGTAAGTATGTGTACTTTATCTCCCACCTATGAGCTCCAGATATTAAAGCCTTATTAGAGTAGGGTGAGAGAGAAGGCAATGTCACTATGCTTCATACCACAAATACTACATATATTGAGAGAAGGCATATACCATCACTGCCTTGGTAAGGATCCAGAAATACCACAAAAGAGAGATATGAGAGAGTCATACAAAGGAATCTCTAGGTTTTATTTGAAAATCTGCAAAAACTCTAGAGCTATAGCTGATCAAGAATAAGAGACATGGCACTTGACTAGACTGTTCTATCTTATAACTACTCAAGACAGAAGTGACGGTTACAAGTCCCATGGTGAAAGGTAAAGTAAGTAAGTTTTAAGTCTTGACAGTTTACTCTAACTCAGAGATGAGATCTTATTTAAAAGCATGTCTACCGTCAATTTTTAAAGTATTGCAACAACTTCTGATCCATCGCTGAGTCTATCCTTGCTCAGGGACGAGCAAGAGGTAAGCTTGGGGGAGTTTGTTGACGGTCCTTAAGTATCAAATTTAATTATCAAATAAACATAGAAAATGATTCAAATGAAATCAACATCCAGACTTAGGGTTTTATCTGACAGAATTCCACGAGTTTTGGTGTTTGTCTATTTCTACAGGGGGTTATCAGGAAATATGGAAGAAAGGCCCACACGTCAGGATTACATAGAGATATCAATGTGCCGCGCAATTATCTTACATCTAGAAGACTCCAAAAGCCACGGGAAGGAAGCGGAGGCCGAACGGGGCCTGGCCCTGGGCGCCCGCCCAGGTGACCAGGGCGCCCGCCCCCTTCTGAGTCCAATCAGGACTCTCTTTCGGGATCGATCTCCACCGACCTAAAGGATCAAGGATAACCGTTCAATCAATGTCGGTTTGATCCAACGGCCCATATTCACTTGGAGGGACTATAAAACCAGACCCCCTGGCCCCTGGAGGAGAGAGCCTCTCAACCCTAATTCATTATTCTCAAGGGAGAAGAAGCCTCTGATCAAGATTAGAGCCACCACATCAATTAGACATCTAGATTAGCATAGCTACATAGGATTAGAACTAGAAGGAGTCAATCTTCGATTGGTTTCCGGATCTGTCAAGAGGATTCTAAGTAATTCTCTAATTGTGCTTCTAATTGCTTTCTAATTATCTTTGTTCTTCAATATTATAAATATGACTTTGTTCTACTTCAATATATTGCTTATGACTTTGCTCTACTTGTTTATATTCAAGATTATATTGTTCTTAGTTTATCATAGTTACGTACTTGGCTTAGTTAGATTGGATCTATATACATGCTTAGGATCGTATAGCATTTATCCATTGGATCCATGGGTAAATGATAGATATTGTGTAGGCGTGGTGCTTATACCGTATTTATCTGCGATTGTACCCAATATGCCAGATCGTGGGGTAGTTCGTGATAGTGACAGCTTCATTGATTCTTATATAGTCTCCCTCTCGTGTATTGGGCTGGCAGAGCAATATTATTACAGGGGAGTAATTGCTATGTTTCTCATTTACCTTGCTAATATCACTATGCATGGGCGTAGTCTTGTCTCGCAATGATTGCTAAGTATGCTTGCACTAATTATGATAATGCTAGACTATATAGTTGAGAATAACTTAGGGAATATTCTTGTAGTTCATTCTAATACCATGCTAATGACTCTCTAGAGTATCTAATTGAGGTGCTTATAATATTTATTATGTGGCTAGATCAGATCAATTATCTTTGTCACTGTTCATTATTTCATACATCCTTTATGTGACACTTACCCCTGTATGAAAGAGTTAGATAAATGTTCTCAATTATACATGCAATGATAGATACTCAATCTCATATTCTATTCTGTAATCAATATTGATGATTGCTAATCCCTTCCCAGTGGTAAAAATATAAATAATGATACCTGGAACTTCTCGGTTAAAATGCTACATCGGTATTAATCTGTGCGCTTGCAGATCTCATTCATTATTTATTTAGAAGAGCAATTGCATATTTCAATACCGCGTCTCTCATGTCATGCTGGGGATGACAACTTGGCTTAAGTGGTATGAGGGATAGGTTTGGCATTTTTGGCACCGTTACTAGATTTAGAGAATTTAGTCTACTTTTGGTAATGATGTTAAGAATACCCAACACAAAGCAAAAGCTATTTACAAGTTTCAACACACAACTTTATCTTTTAGTGAAGTTAGAGAGATCAAGCACATTTAGTTCATTTCTCAACATACAAACCCTAGCTTCATCTAGGGGTTTTGTGAAGATATCCGCCAATTGATTTTCCATTCCCACATTCTCTAGAGATATGTCACCTTTAGCAACATTATCCCTAAGGAAGTAGTGGTGGATGTCAATGTGTTTTGTGCGGGTGTGTTAAACCGGGTTGTTTGCAAGTTTTACGGCACTTTCGTTGTCACACAATAAAGGTACTTTGTCTAGTACTACTTCATAGTCTAGCAAAGTTTGTTTCATGTAGAGTATTTGTGCACAACAAGCACCGGCGGCAATGTATTCTGCCTCGGTCGTTGGCAAGGCAACACTATTTTGTTTCTTTGACATCCAAGAGACAAGTGATCTACCTAGGAAATGGCACCCTCCGGATGTGCTTTTTCTATAAATCCGGCACCTGGCATAATCCGAATCAGAATAGCCTACAAGTTGGAATCTTGCACCTTTGGGATACCACAAACCTAGGCAAGGTGTGTATTTTACATACCTAAGAATTCTCTTGACGGCAATCAAGTGAGATTCCATAGGCATTGCTTGATATCTAGTACACATACACACACTAAACATGATATCGGGCCTAGATGCGGTGAGGTAGAGTAGACTTCCTATCATGGAGTGATATAGAGTCTTGTCAATTGGGTTACCTCCCTCATCCAAGTCGAGATGCCTATTTGATGCCATGGGGGTCTTGATTGGCTTGCAATCCATCATCTTGAACCTCTTGAGAAGATCTTGAGTGTACTTCTCTTGAGAGATGAAGGCTCCTTCCTTCATTTGCTTGACTTGAAATCCTAGGAAGAAGGATAGCTCGCCAATCATAGACATCTCAAACTCCTTGGACATCAAATCACCAAATTCCTTGCAAAAAACTTCATTAGTAGAGCCAAAAATAATATCATCAACATAAACTTGGCAAATGAAGATTTCCCCATTCATTTTCTTGGTAAAGAGTGTTGTGTCAACTTTCCCAATCTTGAAGCCCTTCTCAATGAGGAAGTCCCTAAGCCTCTCATACCAAGCTCTAGGAGCTTGCTTGAGACCATAGAGAGCCTTGGACAACCGGTAGACATGCTTGGGGTACCTAGGGTCTTCAAAACCGGGGGGTTGCTCAACATAGACAAGCTCATTAATATATCCATTCAAAAAAGCACTTTTCACATCCATTTGAAATAACTTGATATCATGACTAGATGCATATGCAAGTAGGATACGGATTGCTTCAAGTCTTGCCACCGGTGCAAAAGTTTCACCGAAGTCAAGACCTTCTACTTGTGAAAAGCCTTTTGCCACGAGCCTTGCCTTGTTGCGCACCACTTTGCCTTGATCATCCTTCTTGTTCCGAAAGACCCACTTTGTTCCAATCACTCTCGCATCTTTGGGTCACTCTTCAAGTGTCCATACTTGGTTGCGAGAGAAGTTGTTCAACTCCTCTTGCATGGCCATGATCAAATCCGCATCACGAAGAGCTTCCTCTATGGTCTTTGGTTCATCTTCAAGAGACACAAAAGCGTGATGTTCAATAAGCAAAGCATGTCTAGAACGAGTAGTTACACCACGTGATGGACTCCCGATGATGAGATCTTGAGAGTGATCTTGGAGGAGATGTGATGTTCTTCTTGGCGCCACTTGAGCGGTTGGTTGGGGAGCATCAACATCTTGTGCCTGTGCCACCGCTTGCTCACGAGTGACTTGAGTATCTTCATGAGCATCTCTCACATCCTTGTCTTCATCTTGTGGTACTTGTGAGGTGGATGGTGGCTCAATGACTTGCACATCATCATCATCTTTTTTTGGCTTGATGTCTCCCACCGGCATGTTCTTCATGGCATCCCTCAATGGTTCACCACCTACATCATCAAGATTATCACTTGCTCCTTGGGAGCCATTAGTTTCATCAAATTCAACATCAAATGTTTCTTCAACCATGTTTGTGGCATGGTTAAAGACCCTATATGCCTTGGACTTTGATGAATAGCCAACCAAGTAGCCAATGTCACATCTTCTTTGGAACTTGCCCAAGTGTTGGTGCTTCTTGTAGATGTAGCATTTGCATCCAAACACTCTAAAGAATGAGACATCGGGCTTCTTCTCATTGAGCAACTCATATGGTGTCTTCTCTAGGAACTTGTGAGGAAAGAGCCGGTTTGAAGCATAGCATGCGGTGTTGATTGCCTCGGCCAACATCTTTTCTGAAGTGTTGTATTCATCTAACATTGTTCTTGCCAAGGTGATCAATGTCCGGTTCTTTCTTTCTACAACCCCATTTTGTTGTGGTGTGTATGTTGAGGAGAACTCATGCTTGATTCCCACTTCATCACAATACTCTTCAATGTTGGTGTTGTCAAACTCTTTGCCATTGTCACTTCTAATTTTCTTGATCTTGACATCAAATTGATTTTGAGCATTCTTTGCAAACTTCTTGAATATTGATGCAACTTCGGCTTTGTCTTGCAAGAAGAATGTCCAAGTATATCGGGAGAAATCATCCACTATGACCAAGCAATATTTGTTGCCTCGAAGACTAGCATATGTGGTTGGTCCAAATAAATCTATGTGAAGTAGCTGAAGCACTCTTGAAGTAGAGAGATAGGCCTTTGTTGGATGAGTGTTTGCAACATGCTTGCCGGCTTGACATGCACTACAAAGCTTGTCCTTTTCAAATGTCACATCCTTCAAGCCTCTAATCAATTCTTTCTTCATCATCTTCTTGAGTGTGCCCATTCCAACATGTGCTAACCTTCTATGCCACAGCCACCCAAGTGAAGTCTTGGTGAATAAGCAAGTCTTGACATCAACTTCATTGGATGAGAAGTCAACTACATATAAGTTGTTGTGTCGGAAGCCTTTGAATATCACTTCATTGTCATCTTCCTTGGTCACAATTACTTCCTTCTTCTTGAATAGGCATTCAAATCCAAGATCACAAAGTTGTCCAACCGAAAGCAAGTTGAAACTCAATGATTGCACATAGAGCACATTGGTGATGGAGTTGTCATTTGATATAGCAACCTTTCCTAGTCCCTTGACCTTGCCTTTTGAATTGTCACCAAATGTGATCTTCTCTTGGTTGTCAACATCTTCATCTAGAGAGGTGAACATCCGGGGATCTCCGGTCATATGTTGAGTGCAACCACTATCAATTACCCAATGTGATCCACCGGTCTTGTAGTTTACCTACACACAAGAGATCAAGCTTGAGATTTAGGGACCCACATTTGCTTAGGGCCCTTGACCTTCTCTACTAGTTGCTTTGGCACACAAATCTTCTTTGGCCTTTGCTTGTTGGGCGGCCCCATGAAGCTAACCTTGACCTTGCTGCTCTTGTCTTTTCTTACAATGTAGTGAGCATTGAAGGCAAATGGTCTTGCATGCTTGGGCAAGGGTGGTGGTAGTGGTGCCTTACACTCATGAGCAAAGTGTCCTTCTTGTTGACGGTTCTTAAGTATCAATTTTAATTATCAAATAAACAAGAGAAAGGACCAATATACAAACAACACCTAGAATTAGGGTTTGATCTGACAGAATTCCACGAGTTTTGTTGTTTATCTGTTTCTACAGGGGGTTATCAGGAAATAAGGAAGAAAGGCCCACATGTCGGGACTACATGGAGATATCAATGCACCGCGTAATTTTCTACCATCTAGAAGACTCCAGAAGCCACGAGAACGAAGCACAGGCCGAAAGGGGCCAGGCCCACGGCGCCCGCCCCCCTCTGTACTCCAATCAGGACTCTTTTCGCACACGATGTTCCACCGACCTAAAGGGTCAAGGATAACCGTCCAATCGATGTCGGTTTGATCCAACGGCTCATGTTCACTTGAGGGGACTATAAAACTAGACCCCCTGGCCCCTGGAGGAGACAAGTTTCTCATAGAGTTGAGGGGAGCCCTCGAAGGAAAACCTCTTCTCTAAATAAAATTTATTTTTAGGCTTAGCAACCAATGTGAGTAGAAATAGATCTTCTAGTTTCTACTAGATTGAGAGAGATAGAATGGAGGTGTAGATCAGAGGAAGCCCGACCTATCGGTGTCTACTCCGAGCTTGTACCTGCGGGATCAAGTTCTCCTAACGCTCCTAGAATTCTTCAGTATTTCGACTTCTAAATTCTAGTAAGTTCTTGTTTTATTGTTCTTTTGGTTTATGAGTTTATTTTAATCTCTTCACGTAGAGTTTAGAGTAATCATTTCTAGCGTAGACGTGGTGTTTAAGCTAGGATACTCATAGATATTCCCTGACTAGCTAGACCGTGGTAGTAGCGAGGAACGTGACAATTCTGAGTTACCTTTGCAGATCATATATCGTTAGCAGGAAGGATAGGGTTTATAATTGCGGGTTGAACATCCTTTGTGGTGTCTAGATTCCGTTAGCCTCCCCAATAGAACAGTAGATCATCCTTACCAAGGTTAGAAGGAGATTACAGTTGTAGTCTTCTCTATTTATCACTCACATCGAGAAACATTCTTTGTTGCCTAAAGGGTTAGTAGTAATAGACTGGGTTAGTCAGATGCACTCTTTCTCCTAGTGGTAAAAAAATAAATACGATACTCTGGATAACCTCCCGGGTGAAGTGCTCACCGATATCCGTGCGCTTGCGGATCAATTCCTTATTGCGTTCCCAAATATCAACAAGCATTTCTGGCGCCGTTGCCGGGGAGAAAGACGGTTTGCTGAGATAACCTTGAGTCTTACTACTAGCTTGTATCTATACTTTTATCTTTTCTTATCTTTTATATTCTTTATCTTTTTTCTTTACTCTTACCTTATGGAAAACCAAGATTCTAAATCAATCTACCAGTTTGCAACACCTTCGGAAACTGACCTTTTACCATGGGAGTCATCACAGCCTATCCAAACATCCCAGTATAGGTTAGGTTCTAGGTTGATTGCCATGATTCAAAACCTATCTTTGCCAGGATTTTGAGCAAACATGTGATTGTCTTCGCATTGAAGGCATTTCTGATAAAACTTTACGTTGGAAGCTTTTTCCTTTTTCCGTAAGGTGAGAAGCTAGACAATGGTACAGTCAGAAGGTAAGTCAACAACGAGGTGAATGGGGAGTTTTACGAGCCAACTTTTGTCTAGATTTCTATTCCCTCGACCGTATCGGCAACCTTAGACTCGAAGTCCTATCTTTTAAACAAAAAGATAATGAAACTTTGGGAAAATCCTGGAAATGTTTTTCTGATCTTTTAGAATCTGGTCCAAACCTTAATCTTGAAGACCCTGTTCTTTTATTTCACTTATTTTGAGGTCTTCAGAAAAATCACAAACAAATGCTACACACAATGTCTAGAGGTTCTTTCTTTCGCATCCCTACTGATGAAGCTAGAGTGATCCTAGATAGAATCCTAGAAGCTGAGATGGATAATACCCTTCATGATGAAACCTACGAAGCCGAAGTAGACACTTTGCCAATTTCTTCATCTACTTTAGCTATCCCAAGTTCTGAGCCACAAGAGGAAGAAATTCCACCACCGGACTTCATGTTGGATATAGAATCCGATCTTTTTGCCGATTTTGGAAACATTTCAAACTACCATTCTATTGACAAACCCCAAAACGGCTAGTTTAGCATTTATTTGCCAAGTGAATATCAATTGAGAGAGCTTATCTCAGTCATGAGTAGCGAGTGGTTGGAGGAATCAGAGCTTTCCTCTTATGTGATCCGTTTGGACACACCCTCTATAACTATACGCTGTGCTTATAATTCTGATCGATTTAATGCTCTCTATAATCCTATTGTGGGGATCAACATCATGTCTGAATCTTTTGCACTTAAACTATTTAAAAATCTTGTCTTAACCCCCACAACGAAAGTCATAAAGGAATCTTCAGGACGATTAGTCCCCAGACTTGGAATTATTAATGTCCTACCTCTTACGGTAGAAGGCTCCATGGTTCATTTGAACTTCTATATCTTTGATACATGGGACTTCAACCTGTTGATAGGACAACCTTTTAGAAGACTCCTTTATGAAGGCCATACTGGAAAGCTACACATTTCTTTTGGAAAAACCTTTAAATTCCCAATAACAATTTCACACTCCTTAAACAATAAGGCCGAGTCATATCTTTTGCCTGATCCTATGGAGGAGGTAAAGGCTGCATCTCTTGAACTTTTAGATGAACCAGACTTAGAAGACGAAACTCCTTTCTTCATAGAAGAAGACGCCGAACCTTCTGAACCTGAACCCTTAGATGAGTTTGCAGAAACACCTAGACCCCCCATAGAGCTTAAAACTTTACCACCCGGTCTTATCTATGCTTTCCTAAACAATAATCCAGAGTTTCCTATGATCATTAGTGATAAACTCACTCAGGAGCAAACTCTGCGATTAATGACCATTCTTGAGAAACATCACTCAGTTTTCCGCTACTCACTCCAAGATCTTACAGGAATCAGTCCTATGATTTGTACCCATCGTATTCCAACAGAACCCCAACGTAGACTTAACAACACTATGAGAGAGGTAGTTAAAAAGGAAGTTATCAAGTTGCTGCATGCAGGGATTATATATCCTGTGCCGCACAGTGAGTGGGTAAGCCCAGTACAAGTTGCGCCTAAAAGGGAGGCATGACTGTTATTATGAATGAAAAGAACGAGCTAATTTCACAACGCACCGTCACAGGATGGCGGATGTGCATAGACTATAGAAAACTAAACAAAGCCACGAGAAAGGATCACTTTCCTTTACCTTTTATAGATGAGATGCTAGAGCGATTAGCGAACCATTCGTTCTTCTGTTTCTTAGATGGATATTTAGGGTATCACCAAATCCCGATCCATCCCGATGATCAAAGCAAAACCACTTTTACATGCCCATAGGAAACTTATGCTTACCGTAGAATGTCTTTTGGGTTATGTAATGCACCAGCTTCTTTTCAAAGATGCATGATGTCTATATTTTCTGATATGATTGAAGAGATTATGGAAGTTTTCATGGATGATTTCTCTGTTTATGGAAAAAATTTTGATAGTTATCTTGAAAACTTAGACAAGGTTTTGCAAAGATGTGAAGAAAAGCACTTAATCCTTAATTGGGAAAAATATCATTTCATGGTTAGGGAAGGAATAGTGCTGGGACACCTAGTGTCTGAAAGAGGAATTGAGGTAGACAAAGCTAAAATTGAAGTAATTGAACAACTACCTCCACCTGTGAACATAAAAGGAATTCGAAGCTTTCTTGGCCATGCTGGTTTTTATCGTAGATTCATAAAAGATTTTTCATTTATTGCTAGACCACTTACTCTTTTGCTAGCCAAGGATGCTCCTTTCGAATTTGATGATGCATGTCTAACATCTTTTAATTTATTAAAGAAAGCACTCATCTCTGCACCAATCATTCAACCCCCTGATTGGTCGTTGCCTTTTGAAATTATGTGTGATGCTAGTGATTATGCTGTGGGGGCAGTATTGGGACAAACTAAAAATAAGAAGCATCATGCAATTGCTTATGCCAGTAAAACTTTGACAGGAGCTCAACTTAACTATGCAACTACTGAAAAAGAGCTTCTGGCTGTTGTCTTTGCCATTGATAAATTTAGATCTTATTTAGTTGGAGCTAAAATAATTGTTTACACTGATCATGCTGCACTAAAATATTTGCTCACTAAAAAGATGCTAAACCACGCCTGATTAGATGGATCTTATTACTCCAAGAATTTGACTTATAAATAAAAGATAAAAAGGGAGTAGAAAATTCTGTTGCAGATCACTTGTCTATAATGTATTTTAAGAGTCCACAGGAAACCCCCATCAATGATTCACTCCGGGATGACATGCTCTATGGCATTACCAGGTCTGACCCCTGGTATGCAGATATTGTTAATTTTATGGTTTCAGGGAATGTACCACCAGGAGCAAACAAGAAGAAGCTTATTCAAGAAAGTCGTTCACATATATGGGATGAGCCATACCTCTTCCGAGTTTGCTCTGATGGCTTATTCAGGAGATGTGTGACCACTGAGGAAGGATGGATGATCATTGACAGATGTCATTCATCACCATATGGAGGTCACTATGGAGCATTCCGTACACATTCAAAGATCTGGCAGTGTGGATTCTACTGGCCTACAATGTATGAAGACACGAAGCAATATATCAGAAGATGTGGGCCATGTCAAAGGCACGGAAACATAAATACAAGAGATGCCATGCCACTCACCAACAACCTTCAGATTGAGCTCTTTGATGTCTGGGGAATAGACTATATGGGTCCATTTCCTACATCAAAGAAGTGTGAGTACATCTTGGTGGCAGTTGACTACGTCTCCAAGTGGGTAGAAGCATTACCTTGCAAGCATGCCAACAACATCAGTTCAAAGAGGATGTTTGAAGAAATTATATTTTCAAGATTTGGAGTCCTCAGAGTAGTGATAAGTGATGGAGGAGCACACTTCATCGATAAACGCTTCAAGCAATATCTATTAAAACATGGAATCCGTCACAACGTCGCTACCCCCTATCATCCTCAGACAAGTGGCCAAGCAGAGACTTTCAACAAACAAATCAAGAATATTCTTCAGAAGACAGTCAATGAAATGGGAACGGCGTGGAAAGACAAGTTACCCGATGCACTCTGGGCATACCGGACAGCATACAAGACCCCAATTGGAATGTCTCCATACCAATTGGTGTACGGGAAGACTTGCCACCTACCTGTTGAACTAGAGTTCAAAGCACACTAGGCCATAAAGAGATGGAATATGGACCTAGATGTTGCTGGAGACCATAGAAGAATGCAACTATCAGAATTGGAAGAATGGCGAGAGAAAGCATATCACAATTCAAAGATCTACATAGAAAGAGTCAAAAGGTGGCATGACAAGAGAATCAAGAAGAAGGAGTTCACACCCGGAGATAAGGTATTACTTTTTAATTCCAAGGTGAAGCTTTTTGGGCATGGAAAACTCCAGAGCAAATGGGAAGGACCATTCAAGGTAATTAATTCATCATCCCACGGAGCTATCACACTTCAAAATGACGAAGGTACGTTATTCAAGGTAAATGGTCAACGTCTTAAATTATTTTTAGAGCCCAATAAAGAATTAGAAGAAATAGACGTATACCATTTTTACCTTCCCATGAAGAATTAGAGCCCGACCTTCTTAGTCTGACGTTTTCGAGTCATACATATATTTTCCTAAATAGTTTTGCATCTAGAAACACGCTCGAGCAAGCGGGCCCACAGAGGAGACAGAGAGAGGGCGGGCGCCCAGATCAGATGGGCGGGCGCCCAGCTCCTGTTCCCCCTCGGTCCCAATTTTCTCTGTTATGGAAAATGCACTTATGGTAATCCGAATAATCCCTCAGATGGAAAGTTTCTCACGCACATCGACGGGAGCAACCCGAACAACCCCTAGAGGCACTTTTTGACCCCTATATAAACAGACCCCTGACCTTAGTTTTCAAACACCAAACCACCAAGCCTTCTCTTCTTCTTCAATTAGAGCTTGATTAGTTCCTTGCTGCTCCAATGGCCGAGAAGTTCCACGATAATTGGGAAGTCGTCCCCTTCAACCTCAACATGGAGCTTGCGGAAGACCCCGACGCCCGTGCTCTCGTCCCGGCCAACACAGAGCGACAGCTAGAAGCCATGCCATTATGCCAACGCAGCTCCACCTAATCCTATCATGCTCAACTAGTTCTCACTGCACCGCCACAACCCCTACTCCTCAAGGGATCATCATCCAAAACGAAGACCACCATCAAGGTGCCAACCGGCACGAGGATCCTTCCACCTAGACCCAATTAGAGGGTTGTTGGAGTCAAGACCAACCAGAGTGGTGTGATCAGCAGCATTCGCTACACTACGGAGGAGGAAAGACCTTATTTTAAAGGGATTAGAGCAGCCAAAGTCCGTTTCATCCCTCCAAAGGCAGCCCCGAAGCATGCTCTCAATGCTTTTGAGACACCTCCCAAGCGTCGCAAGACTATAGTAGATTGTTGACACCGTTTTTGGGCACGTGTCCATAATCGGTAAAAGTATAGATCGGCAGAATAAGGCGGTGGTGTTTGGTCTGCAGGGAGAGTTGCCGATGGAGATGGTCGCCGATGGAAGGGTGAACGAACGTGATTAAGTCCATAAGTGGTGACATGTCTGTGCCGATGGCTACGACAAGGAAGTCTGCTGATGACAAGGGAGTATGCCGATGATATGGAGGAAGAGCCTGGAGGCTGTCGATCGGTTTGTGGAGTTGTTTGAGTTCTTCACGGAAGGATAGTTTTATGTTTTCCTTAGTTGTTTAAGTCATTTTGTATACGGATTCTGTGTAATTTGGAATTCGAGTTCTAGTCGTGTCTGATTGTAGCTCTTTGAGCAGGGTATAAATATAGACCCTAGGGCCTTGTAATGAGACATCTATCAATCAATCAAACACACGTTTTTACTCATATTCCAGCATCTACTTTTTCGACGACTTCGTCATACTTTTTCCTTTTCATTACGAGTTCTTAGGAATTCGTCGACTTAAGCTCGGCGCGTTCTCAAGTTCCGCGTGAGTACCTCTTAGCCATGACATCCGGGCGCATCGCTGTTGTCAGGACTAAAGTATTCGAGTCACCACCTTTGCCGATAGTAAGGTTAAATCGGCTGGCACGCCTTAACGTTTGAATCGGGTATTAGCCCTTTGTGTTTGCAGACCAGCTTTTGCACCAACACATCTTTTGGCACACTCGGTGGGACCGATTCAAGATCAAGATCGATATGTCGACTTCTGAGTTTGATCAAGAAAACGTCGTCCCCGTGACGCAAGCCAATCTCAAGGATGAGCAGAAGCAAGCTATTGCTAAAGCCATGGAGGATTACGAGCAGCAATGCCTGAGGTCCTTCAGCATAAACAGGAGCGGTGAGGTGATTCAGAAGGATGCACTGCCGGCACCTTGGCAGGTCACTTTTGAGTCCAATCCTGGCAAACTTCAAGAGATGGTTGACAGCGCTATCAACCGTGCTTTGATCAACCAAGCTGGTGTACTGTCTAATACGGTTTTCAATGCCGTGGCAAGAACTTTCAAGGAGGGACAATTGCCACCAGATTATGTGGGCCCCACTTATCACCAGCCAAAGTCACCAGTCGTCACAGCTCCATCGGCTGCTACGGCCGCTTCGGGTATGGAGATTCCTGTTCCGCCAAGCACGTTGGGAGTCACCAATGGACAGTCTATGCCGATGACAACTAATCCACAGACTTCAGATGGACAGATTAAACTTGCCACAGATCTGTTAGCATCGGCAATGACAGGGTTAACTCCTCCTCCCAACTGGTGGGGTTATGGCATGCCTCCAGAGTTAACGCCGGGTACATCGCAGACGACTGATATGAGAGGCAAGACTCCTATGGCATCGGCACCTCCCAATATGCCGATGAACCAGAGTCCCCAGTACACTACAACTACTATTGCAAGACCTTACACTGGGAATTCTCAAGCTCCATTGTTCCAGATGCCTAACGCATCGGCAGACTCGATGCTGATGCAACAGAGGTCTATGGCTCAATCAGGGTATGTCAATTCAATGATGATGCCCAATTACCAGTCATCGGCAGGGCCTATGCCGATGAATGCTAATAATGGATGGCTTGGGCAGCAAGTCTTTCCGCAAACGCCCCAACAGAGTCATCAGGCTACAGGGTTCCAGCAAGGACAGATCTATCCCGGGTTCCAGAATCAGGGGATCTCTAACCAGCCAATGAATCTCGGGCACTAGGTCAGCGGACAGCAGATTGGCGGGCAACAGCTTGGTGGTCCACAGGTTGGAGGCCCGATGATCAACCCAATGTTCCGTGCAGATCGTGCGCCGAACAGGCACGTGGAGGCTTACCAGCAGGCGCCTGATCCGCAACCGCCCCATCGGCAAGACGCCGATGCTTATTGGGCCGATAAGATTGCTGAAGTAATGAGAGACCAATTCGGGATAAAACCCAAAGTCAATACTTACTCTTATCGGACACCGTATCCTCCTGCATACGACTTGATCCCGCTTCAACATCGGTACAAGGTACTGGATTTTACTAAGTTTTCTGGGTAGGATGACACGTCAACCATGGAGCACGTCAACAGATTCATTATTCAATGCGGTGAAGCTGGCAACAGGGACGAGTTGAGGGTTCGTCTATTCTCATCATCATTGCCTGGATCGGCTTTTACCTGGTTTATATCGCTACCTCCCAACTCAGTGATTACATGGGCCGATCTGGAAAAACAATTCCATAAATACTTCTTTTCTGGGGTCCATGAGAAGAAGATCACCGATTTGGTCAAATTAAGGCAGCGTAATGATGAATCGGTTGAGAGTTTTGCACAGAGGATACGGGAAGTCAAGAACAAGTGCTATAGTCTGGTTCTGGACAATCGGCAGCTAGCCGATTTGGCTTTCCAGGGTTTGTTGCCACACATCAGGGACAAATATGCGTCTCTGGAGTTTGAAAGCTTAAGTCATCTGGTGTAAAGAATCTCTGATCAAGACATCAAGCCGTTTGAACCCAAGAGAGCATGGAACAAAAAGGTGTCGTTCGTTGATGAAGCAACAAGCTCGGATTCTGATGAGGAACCAGTCATCGGTTTGGCAGAGTGGGTGAAAAACAAATAGCCGATGTCTTGTCCTTTTGGACACAAAGAACCAGAGAAATTTGCGTTTGACACCGCTAAAGCCGATAGGATATTCGACTTTCTGCTCCAGGAAGGTCAGATCAAACGGTCACCAAATCACGTGATCCCATCGGCTGAGGAATTGAAAAGGATGAAATATTGCAAGTGGCACAATGCAACTTCTCATGACACTAACGAGTGCAAGGTGTTCAGACAGCAACTGCAATCGGCTATAGAATCTAGGAGAATCAAATTTGACAGCTCCAAGACTCAGAAGCCGATGAAGATTGACCAACATCCTTTCCCAACGAACATGTTGGATGCTAAGGGAAAAGCCAAGGTGTTAAGCTCAGAAGCAGCCGAAAGAAGTGCATCGGTGGATCCTCAGCATCAAGTCACTACTGCCGATGCAAGAGGAAGGGGCTTGGTCTAGGAAGGAACCGGCCCAGGAAGGCCTCCCCGATCTGGGATCGTAATAACTCACAGAAGGCCTCGGGAAACTTGGCAGCAACGAGAAGATCGGTACCGGCGCCAGCAAGAAGATTATCGTCGGGAAGAAGAAAGACGTCGACAGGAATGGAATCGGCATAGGGATCACTGGAGTTGTTCGTTCTTCATCCATTGCTGGGAGGAGAATATCAAGCTTCCTACTATCAGAGATTGCCCTGAGTGCAATGGTTATGATCGGTACGACAGGTCCGATCGGAACTATCGTGATAATGATCGGTGCTTCGATGGGCCAATTAGAGGGAGATCGTTCGTCCATGATCGGCTGGGGGGCAGACTCAGTGTGCACGACAGGCTTGGTGATCGTGTCCAATATTTTCCCAGGAACCAGGAAGAACTTGAGGAGATGGCTAATGCACGAGTTCCTGATGAATTCATATTTTGCAGGGATGCCAATACGCATCGGATGGAGTCAAGGGAAAATCATCGCCCAGCAGCAAGGCAGAGGCCGCTTCCTCCATGGTGTCCAGAGGGGTTGACCAAGACACAGAAAAGGAGGTTGCAGCGCGAAAGGCGAGAAGGGCTAAGCAAGGGTGAGAACTCTGGTCAGTCTGGAGGTCAGCAGCAATCAGATCCAAAGGGGGAAGGTCCATCGGCAGATGTCAACATGGTCTTTGTGTTGCCGATGGAGTTTCTTGCGCCGTCCAGTGATGATGAATTGGAATTTTCCGACCAAATAGCTCAATTGGCCCTGGATCCGATGACAGCTATCTTCGAGAAACCTGCCGATGACGAGAGACAACATCTCAAGGCTCTGTTTGTCAAAGGGAGGGTTGATGGGCAGTCGATGACCAAGATTCTAGTTGATGGTGGGGCTGCTATCAACATCATGTCGTATGCAGTATATCGGAAGCTTGGGAGAGGGGATCAGGATTTGACCAAGACCGATATGATGCTTAAAGACTTTGAGGGGAACGTGTCTCCAGTCAAGGGGGCAATATGTGTAGAGTTGACCATCGGTAGCAAAACCTTGCCGACAACCTTCTTTGTGATCAGTGGAAAGGGTGCTTACAACTTGCTATTGGGAAGAGATTGGATTCACGCTAATTGTTGCATCCCGTCTACAATTTACCAATGCTTGGTTCAGTGGGTAGGAGATAAGATTGAGATTGTCCCAGGAGATTCTTCTTATGTCATTGCGTCGGCAGAGGCGGACACCTATGAGAGGACTAGGTGTATTTCAGGAGAAGTTTGGGAGAAGGATTTTCTCAAGGTTGCCGCTTACGAGATTCCACCAATCCAAGCAGTCGGTTCTGACGAAGGTTTTTAATGGATAGGTTCGCCGATGATGGAAAGTTAGGCCAGGGATTCACATCGGCCGATGATCTAGTAGAAGTAGATATAGGTAGTGGTGATAAACCTAGACCCACTTTTATTAGTGCTAAGTTAGATTCTGAGTGTAAGCAACAGTTAACTGATTTGTTAAAGGAATATAAAGATTGCTTTGCTTGGGATTATACCGAGATGCCTGGTTTGGACCGATCAATTGTTGAACATCGGTTGCCTATCAAGTCTGGATTTCGGCCACATCAGCAGCCAGCTCGCCGATGTAATCCTAACATCCTCCCTGATATTAAGGCCGAAATCACCAAACTTATTGAAGCTAAGTTTATTCGGCAGTGTCGGTATGCCGAATGGATCTCCAATGTTGTTCCGGTCTACAAGAAGAACGGGAAGCTTCGGGTCTGCATTGATTTCAGGAATCTCAATAAAGCTACGTCGATGGATGGATACCCAATGCCTGTTGCCGATCTGCTGGTTGACGCTGTGGCTGGGCATCGGATCATTAGTTTTATGGATGGCAATGCAGGATACAATCAAATATTCATGGCAGAAGAAGATATTCCCAAAACTGCATTTAGATGTCCTGGTCATGTCGGGTTGTTTGAATGGATAGTCATGACCTTTGGCCTGAAGAACGCCGGTGCTACTTATCAAAGGGCCATGAATTTTATTTCTCATGAGTTCATCGGTAAGCTGGTGGAGATTTATATTGATGATGTGGTGGTTAAGTCTGGAGACTTCACAAAACATCTTGCCAATCTGCGAAAGGTGTTGGAATGCACAAGGAAGCATGGTTTGAAAATGAATCCCAATAAGTGTGCATTTGGCGTATCGGCAGGACAGTTTCTTGGTTTCATGGTGCATCAAATGGGGATTGAGATAAGTCGAAGATCTATAGATGCCATCAATAAGATAGTGGCCACTACCAACAAGACTGAGCTCCAGTCCTTGACCGGCAAGGTAAATTTTATCAGAAGATTTATATCTAATTTGTCTGGTAAAATTCATGCTTTCAGTCCTCTTCTTAAGTTAAAGGCCGATCAAGAGTTTGTATGGGGGAAGGAACAGCAGTTGGCTCTGGATGAGATCAAGAAGTACTTAGTGAATCCTCCAGTTCTAATTCCACCTCAGCAAGGGAAGCCCTTCAGATTATATTTGTCTACCGATGGGATGGTTATCGGTTCAGCTTTGATTCAAGAATTTGAAGGGAAAGAGCGTGTGATTTATTATTTAAGTAGGAGACTGATTGATGCTGAGACCAGGTATTCGGCTATCGAGAAACTGTGCTTGTGCTTATATTTCTCTTGTATCAAGTTGAGGCACTACTTGTTGTCGGCCGAATGCACTGTTATTTGCAAAGATGATGTAGTCCGATATATGCTGTCCATGCCGATTATGAGTGGCAGGATCGGTAAGTGGATTCTGGCACTGTCGGAGTTCGATCTACATTATGAATCGGCTAAGGCTGTTAAGGGGCAGATTATGGCCGATTTGGTAACTCAACATTGCGGCATGGTGGAAACCCTAGAAATTGTACCTTGGACGCTGTTCTTTGATGGATCTACGTGTGATCGGGGGGCAGGAATCGGCATAGTATTAATTTCCCCTCGGGGTAGGAAATATGAGTTTTCTCTGCCGATTGTGGCCACGTCGACAAATAATCAGGCTGAGTATCTGTTGGGTATTTTAAACGCAAATAGAAAAATCCGCAAGCGCACGGATACCGATGTAGCCTTCACCCGGGAGTATTCTAGAGTATCGATTTTCCACAGGGAACGTGAGTGTACTAATTAAGATTCAAGATCGCCCAAGGATAACTATATAATTATTTTTGGTGGGAAGAGAGGAAGTTTCTTGAGAGTTCTCTAGTTAATCTAAGAATCAAGAATTACTTCAAGATTATCTATATCGGGACATCAGAACACTAACCACAGAAAGAGATGAGAAGGGGGCTAGGAAGCTCTGACTACGGTCCTACAAACACCGATCCGAACGAGGTGGAATACGTCGACCGTTAGGGCTGTCACTACCCTAAGGCTACCACAACAATCCGCAGGATTGGGTGCAATTCCAGGTAATTGCAAGACTAAACACCACGTCTAATCTATTAATCACTACTCTAATGTTGCAAAGATTAGAGCACTTGATGCAAGCGGGAATCCAATAAATAACTTGAATGTAAATAAAAGTAATTAAAGAACTCAGGATTACGAATTGAAGAACCTGGAGAACGATGAAGAACGAACCAGTTGCTGCAAAAGTACAATGTTGAGGAAGATCCGATAGATCCGGCTCCTCCTCCGCTCTCCTCTTCTCTCTCCCTATTTTCTAGATTACAACTAGAACTAACTAGAACTAGAACTAGAGGAACTAGAACTAGAACTAGATGAACTAGAACTAGATCTAGATGAACTAGAGGTAGAACTAGAAGAACTAGAGGGATCCTCTCTACTTGGATGAAGAATTGAAACCCTAGCTTTGATTCTGTAGAAGGGGTATGCCTCTAGAGGCTGGTGGGGGTCTGCTTATATAGTCCAGGAAGAGTAGCCCCAAGAAATCTAGGAAGAGTAGCCCCCAAGAAATCTAGGAAGAGTAGCTCCCAAGGAATTTCCACGTTATTCTCCACCATCCGATCAAACCGACCTTCATCGTGTGATTTTCCTCGATCCTTAGAGTCGGTGGGGCATAATCCCCAAGACTCGTGCTGATTGGCCAGTAGAGGAGGGCGGGCGCCCTGCCTCCGGGCCCGCTCGGCCTCCCGTTCCTTCCCGTGGCTGCTGGAGTCTTCTAGATGATAGAAAATTGCGCGGCACGTTAATATCTCTATGTAAACCCGACGTGTGGGCCTTTCCTCCATATTTCCTGATAACCCCCTGCAAAAATAGACAAACACCAAAACTTGTGGAATTCTGTCAGATGAAAACCCTAGGTCTAGGTGTTGGTTGCATATAAGTCCTTTTCCATGATTAGTTGACGGTTAAATGTGAACATTAAGGACCGTCAACAAGCTCCCCCAAGCTTAACCTTTGCTCGTCCCTGAGCAAAACTAAAATCAGCAAGAAAACATGGGTTACTTTTATGCCTCTTACTACAGGGTTTTTATGGTCTTAAGTGATTAAAAAACAGAACGATCAAGTCAAGCACTATGTCTCAAGTTCTTCTGTCTTACCTTTGTTCTGGAGTTGTTTGTAAGTTTCCAAAGTAAAACTGAGGCATTTGCCTTCTTCTCGAAAGATATATAAGTAGAGCTTTAAAAATTTTATCATACTTACTTTGCATTTTGCTATGTCAATGCTCGGAGCAAGGGAGAGGAATGTCATACTCCTAGATCAAGACCTTTGACCTTTTTGAAAAGTTTGTCATCTCTTACTGGCATATTGCTTATTAGAGGGACCATGGGCTATCATTTTTTTTTCTTCTTTTTTTTCTCTTTTTTTCAGTCTCTTTTTTTTCAAGTGGGCAGCAAGTACCCCTAATTCTACTGTCGGACACATGTCCATTTTTTCCACTCAGGTGGGTATCTTTGTACCCCTAATTCTACTTCGGACACTTGTCCATTTTTACCTCTCGTCTCACTCTTTTTTTTTCGAATCAAATTTTTGCATAGTCCCATGCCTCTAACGCAATAATACTTCGGAAGAGTGAATCTTTTATGTTTTTTTAAAAAAAAAGATCTTGATCTTGGGAGCATGATAATTCTCTCAACCAAAACTACAAGAATTAACAATGGCTTGAACAAAGCAAGTGCCCACAGTTTTAATATTTATATCTTATAAGACTCTAGGTATTATGATCTCATATATTTTTTTTATGAATTTTTAGATTTTCAAAAGATAAAATCTCCAGAACTCTAGCAAAACTTGGAACAAGTTAAATAGTAGCTCAGACCTTCTCATATCATGTTTGTCAATTACCTAGACTTGAATCAAACTTTATTTTTATTTTATTTAAAACTTAGGATTACACAAAACTATTGTATATTACTCAAAAGAAAAACTTTGTTTGGTTTCATGGTTATGCATTTTTTTATTTCCGAATATTAGTAAATAAAACCAAGAAAGAAAAGTAATACTTATCTAGATACACGTGGGGGTGCCTCCCCCAAGCTGGATGTTGACATAGTCGTTCACTCTTGTGGCCTGCATGTTCGGTCTCACTCTTCTTAAGCCTCAAAATCCTGCACAACCCAAATAGACAACAAAACTTGTGGAACATGTTAAGGGTTAGGTAATTGTCTAGAGCTTATGAGAGCTTAATGTGAGAATTCTATGAACTCAATCACATCAAGTTCCTCTACCAGGTTGTTTTGTGGCTCGAGATAGATTTTCAAGCGTTGACCATTTACCTTAAAAGTGTTACCTATGTCGTCTTGGATGGTAATGGCTCCATGAGTTGAAGTGTTAATAACCTTATATGGTCCATCCCACTTACTTCGTAGCTTACCATGCCCAAAGAGCTTAACTCTTGAATTGAATAGTAGAACCTTATCTCCAGGCTTAAACTCCTTGTGCTTGATTCTCTTATCATGCCATCGTTTTGTTCTCTCTTTATAGATCCTTGAATTGTGGTAGGCTTTCTCTCTCCATTCTTCTAGCTCAGATAGTTGCATCAGACGATTCTCGCTAGCGAGGTGGAGATCCATGTTCCATTTCTTGAGTGCCCAATGAGCCTTAAACTCTACTTCCACAGGCAAATGACAAGTTTTTCCATATACAAGTTGATAAGGTGACATGCCTATGGGTGTTTTGAATGCAGTTCTATATGCCCAAAGTGCATCAGGAAGTTTGTCCTTCCACCCCTTACCCATCTCATCTACGGTCTTTTGTAGAATATTTTTTATTTGTTTGTTAGATGTTTCGGCTTGACCGCTAGTCTGAGGATGGTATGGTGTTGCGACGTTGTGTCGAACTCCATGATCGGCTAAGTACTTTCGGAAGATTTTGTCGATGAAGTGAGAACCTCCATCGCTTATAACTATCCGGGGTATACCAAAGCGAGGAAAGATTACTTCATGGAACATTCTTTTGGCATGTTTTGAATCAGCTGATCGACAAGGTAGGGCTTCTACCCATTTGGACACGTAGTCCACAGCTACTAAGATATACTCGCAATTCCCGGACATAGGGAATGGCCCCATGAAATCAATGCCCCAAACATCGAAAAGTTCTACTTGAAGATTATTTGTGAGAGGCATTTCATTTCGTGAGTTAATATTCCCATGTTTTTGACACCGGTGGCATCTCCTGACAAAGTCCTTTGTATCTTCATACATCGTTGGCCAGAAAAAACCACTTTGCCAAATTTTAGCATGTGTCCGAAATGCTCCATAGTGTCCTCCATATGGCGAGGCATGGCATCTTTCCATAATTTGAGTAGCCTCAGCCATAGGAACACACCTTCTCAAGAGTCCATCAGCGCAGACTCGGAAAAGATATGGCTCATCCCAAAGGTGGAAACGACTATCGTGAAGCAACTTCCTTTTGTTTGCACCAGGTGGGACATAGCCTTTTACTATAAAGTTTACGATGTCTGCATACCATGGATCTGCATGTGTTATCTTAAGCAGGGTGTCATCCCTTAGGTAGTCATTTATGGGGAGTTCATCATGTTTCCTTATATTGAAGCATAGACAAGTGGTCGGCTACAGAATTCTCAACTCCCTTCCTATCTCGGATTTCTATGTCAAAGTCTTGGAGTAGAAGAATCCATCGAATTAGACGAGGCTTAGCATCTTTCTTAGTGAGGAGTTACTTGAGAGCAGCATGGTCTGAATAGATGATTATCTTTGCCCCCACTAAGAAAGATCTAAACTTGTCTATAGCAAAGACAACAGCCAAAAGCTCTTTTTCAGTTGTAGTGTAATTGAGCTGTGGTCCAGACAAGGTTTTGCTAGCGTAGGATATGGCATAATGCTTTTTATCCTTGGTTTGTCCTAAAACGGCACCAACCGCTAAATCACTAGCATCACACATGATCTCAAAAGGAAGATTCCAATCAGGTGGTTGGATAATCGGGGCTGAGATGAGTGCTTTCTTAAGAGTTTGAAAAGATTCATGACACTCATCACTAAAGATGAAAGGTGCGTCCTTAGCTAGGAGATTAGTTAGGGGTCTAGCAATTTGAGAGAAATTCTTGATAAAGCGTCTATAGAACCCTGCATGTCCCAAAAAGCTACGGATTCCTTTCACATTCGTGGGAGGTGGAAGTTTTTCAATAAATTCAATCTTTGCTTTGTCCACCTCTATACCACGTTCGGACACTTTATGTCCTAGCACTATTCCTTCCTGAACCATAAAATGACACTTCTCCCAGTTCAGGATTAAGTGCTTTTCTTCACATCGCTGCAAGACTCTGTCTAAATTCTCCAAGCAATGATCGAAGGTTTTACCATAGACGGTAAAATCATCCATGAAAACCTCCATGATCTTCTCAATCATGTCCGAGAAAATAGACATCATACACCGTTGGAAAGAAGCTGGAGCATTGCACAATCCGAACGACATTCGTCGGTATGCATAAGTTCCATACGGGCATGTAAAGGTAGTCTTTTCTTGGTCATATGGGTGGATTGGGATTTGGTGATACCCAGAATAACCATCAAGGAAACAGAAGAAAGAGTGGTTTGCAAGCCGTTCCAACATTTCATCAATGAAGGGTAACGGAAAGTGATCTTTCTTTGTAGCCTTGTTGAGTTTTCGATAGTCAATACACATACGCCACCCAGAGACAATTCGTTGAGCGATGAGTTCATTCTTCTCATTCCTAACGACTGTCATTCCTCCTTTCTTTGGCACTACTTGGACAGGGCTAACCCACTCACTATGTGGCACAGGATAAATAATCCCAGCACGATAGAGTTTGAGGACCTCTTTCTTAACAACCTCTCGCATAGCATTGTTAAGTCTCCACTGTGGCTCCCTTGAAGGTGTAAAATTAGGATCAATAGGGATGCGATGAGTGCAGAGAATGGGACTAATGCCCGTGAGATCTTCGAGAGAGTAGCCAAATGCTGATCTATGCCTTTCAAGAACAGTGACAAGTTGTTGTGTTTCATAATCGGAAAGCTTGTCACTGATAATTACTGGAGTGTTTGGGTTGTTGTGCAAGAAGATATATCTAAGGCCAGAAGGAAGAGGTTTTAACTCTATCGAAGGAGGTGAAGGTTGTTCATTTTTGTCTAGCTCAATGGGTTCTACCAACTCTTCTTCTTCTTGAACAAAGTATTCATGATTAAAGAATGGTTGGGCCATCTCATCTTGAGTTAGCATTAAGATCTCCTCAATAGGATCTGGTTCAGTTTTGGGTTCCACTATCGTGTTAATTGATCTAGCAAGAGGAACAACAATAGTGGAATTCCCAACTTTGAAGTCTAAATGACCTCGTTGTGGTTGTTCTTGTAGAAGTTTCATGATTGGTCTACCAATCAAGAGATGAATCTCCGGTATGTCATAAATGTGAAAATCTAGACATAATCCAGAGTCCTTGATTCTAACAGGAACTGCCCTTAATACCCCATGGCTTTCTAGAATTAATCTAGATGGACTTTGCAAAAGTTTTTGAGATGGGGTTATGGACTCGTTGGGATAAAGAGTGTCAGCTAACTCCTTGGAAATAACATTTATCCCAACATATGGATTGTAGTGGACCTTCCTAGCGGACCTTCTAATTTGGCATAGAAGAATGGTTGAAGGAGTGATGATCCGAGCTATCTCAGGAGACACCTCAGCTTCTGTTAGCCATTCATAACTCAGAATAGCCGAAAGGCTTTTGATGTGTTCTATGTCAACAGATTCTACTCTTAGAACGGATTGAGTGGTCCCTGCTAGAGGTCGTGTTTGGATAGGAAAATTCGAGGTGTTTCCATAATCTTCAAAAAGATCTTCCTCGAATTCAAAGGGATGTTCTAAAGGTGGTGGTTCATCATCCCTTAGTTGGTTTTGCATTCCTTCATCAGGAGGTTTCTCTACAACCAAATTAATGGATGGGTCAGGTGGAATTTCTAACTTGGTTGCAAGTTCCTCATCTTTTAGTTTAGGATCAGGCTCGACTTCTTTTTCTTCTTCAGGAAACTAATCATAAATGCCTGTGTAAGGGGTATTTTCAAGAATTCTTTCTAGGATAGCTCTCCCCTCATCTGTGAGTTTGTGTGTGAATGAGCCTCCTGAAGCAATGTCGAGGTGAAGAGCAGCTTCCTTGTTTAGACCACGATAAAAGTGGTAGTACAGTACATGGTCAGGCAGAGAAAGGTTTGGACCAGAATTGGTAAGGCTTGTGAACCTAGCCCAAGCTGCTCCTAAAGTTTCCTTCTCTCTTTGTTTGAATGTAAGAATTTCGATTCTAAGGTCAGCGATTCGAAAGAGTGGGAAGAAAGCGAGACAAAAGTTGTCCCGAAGTTCGTCCCAATTTCCATTAACGCCTCCTACAGAATGAGCATACCACTTCTTTGCTATTCCCAAAAGGGAGAACGGAAATAATTTCCATTTAAGGGTTTCTTGTGTCATGCCAGAAATAGATCGGCAAGAGCACAATTGCTCAAATTCTCTAAGATGGGTGTATGGATCTTCACCGACTTGCCCAGAGAAGGGTTGCTCCTGAATCATGGCTATTAATTAGATCAGGGCCGAGGTCGTAGCCATCTGTAAGAATTGGATGTGATGATGGTGGTGGCTCTAATAACTCGCTCTTTGGAGCAAAGAATTTATAGATAGGAATGAAATCCATGTGGTGTGGTGAAAATGGTAAGGTGAGTGTGGTAAAAAAGGAAAAGAAAAGGGATACACGGACGACTTGGTTCGAAAGCTACCGTTCCCCGGCAACGGCGCCAGAAAGCTTGTTGGGTATTTTAAACGCAAATAGAAAAATCCGCAAGCGCACGGATACCGATGTAGCCTTCACCCGGGAGTATTCCAGAGTATCGATTTTCCACAGGGAACGTGAGTGTACTAATTAAGATTCAAGATCGCCCAAGGATAACTATATAATTATTTTTGGTGGGAAGAGAGGAAGTTTCTTGAGAGTTCTCTAGTTAATCTAAGAATCAAGAATTACTTCAAGATTATCTATATCGGGACATCAGAACACTAACCACAGAAAGAGATGAGAAGGGGGCTAGGAAGCTCTGACTACGGTCCTACAAACACCGATCCGAACGAGGTGGAATACGTCGACCGTTAGGGCTGTCACTACCCTAAGGCTACCACAACAATCCGCAGGATTGGGTGCAATTCCAGGTAATTGCAAGACTAAACACCACGTCTAATCTATTAATTACTACTCTAATGTTGCAAAGATTAGAGCACTTGATGCAAGCGGGAAACCAATAAATAACTTGAATGTAAATAAAAGTAATTAAAGAACTCAGGATTATGAATTGAAGAACCTGGAGAACGATGAAGAACGAACCAGTTGCTGCAAAAGTAATATGTTGAGGAAGATCCGATAGATCCGGCTCCTCCTCCGCTCTCCTCTTCTCTCTCCCTATTTCTAGATTACAACTAGAACTAACTAGAACTAGAACTAGAGGAACTAGAACTAGAACTAGATGAACTAGAACTAGATCTAGATGAACTAGAGGTAGAACTAGAAGAACTAGAGGGATCCTCTCTACTTGGATGAAGAATTGAAACCCTAGCTTTGATTCTGTAGAAGAGGTATGCCTCCAGAGGCTGGTGGGGGTCTGCTAATATAGTCCAGGAAGAGTAGCCCCCAAGAAATCTAGGAAGAGTAGCCGCCAAGAAATCTAGGAAGAGTAGCTCCCAAGGAATTTCCACGTTATTCTCCACCATCCGATCAAACCGACCTTCATCGTGTGATTTTCCTCGATCCTTAGAGTCGGTGGGGCATAATCCCCAAGACTCGTGCTGATTGGCCAGCAGAGGAGGGCGGGCGCCCAGGGGGGTAGGGCGAGCGCCCTGCCTCCGGGCCCGCTCGGCCTCCCGTTCGTTCCCGTGGCTTCTGGAGTCTTCTAGATGATAGAAAATTGCGTGGCACGTTAATATCTCTATGTAAACCCGACGTGTGGGCCTTTCCTCCATATTTCCTGATAACCCCTGCAGAAATAGACAAACACCAAAACTTGTGGAATTCTGTCAGATAAAAACCCTAGGTCTAGGTGTTGGTTGCATATAAGTCCTTTTCCATGATTAGTTGACGGTTAAATGTGAACATTAAGGACCGTCAACAGTATCAAGCTTTGATAAAGGGATTGGAGTTATTGAGAGGGGTTCATGCTGATGCTGTCGAAGTCTTCGGAGATTCTATGCTGGTTATAAATCAATTAGCTGGAAGCTATGAATGCCGAAGTGAAGTTCTTATAACTTATTACGAGCGAAGCATGCAATAATTGAAGGAATTCAAAGATTTTCGATTAGAGTATGTTCCTCGATTGCATAATGAAGAAGCCAATCGGTTGGCTCAACATGCCTTGGGATATCAGCCTATGATTGATGCAATATCGGCAATTGGTGCCGATGATTGGAGAAAAGAAATTGTTGATTATTTGAAAGATCCATCCAAGAAAGTTGAAAGACGAGTTCGGTTTCAAGCCACTAAGTATGTGCTCCTCGAAGATGAATTGTACTACCGAACTATTGATGGGATTCTCCTCCGATGCTTGGGTGATGATGAAGCTAGAAGTTTGATGGGGGAAATCCATGACGGGGTATGTGGAGCACATCAGTCGGCTTTCAAAATGAAGTGGATGATTAGAAGGAATGGATATTACTGGCCGACCATACTTGAAGATTGCTTCAAATATTTCAAAGGATGTCAAGGATGTCAAAAGTTTGGCAATGTTCAAAGGGCACCCGCATCGGCTATGAATCCTATTATCAAACCTTGGCCGTTCTGGGGATGGGCTATTGATTTGATCGGCCAGATTTATCCACCATCTAGCAAAGGGCATAAGTTTATTCTAGTTGCCACCGACTATTTCACTAAATGGGTTGAAGCTATTCCCTTGAAGAAAGTCACCTCGGCTAATATGATTGATTTTGTTAAGGAGCACATTATTTACCGATTTGGGATTCCTCAGACAATTACTACCGATCAAGGTACTATGTTTACATCAGGGGAGTTTGATGAATTCGCAATCGGTATGGGAATTAAAGTACTGAATTCTTCTCCTTACTATGCTCAAGCCAATGGGCAGGCCGAGGCGTCCAACAAAGGAATTATTAAGCTTATTAAACGGAAGATTGAAGAGAATCCTAGAAGGTGGCACACGTTGTTAAATGAAGCTTTGTGGTCCTATCGAATGGCTTGTCATGGATCAACCAAGGTTTCACCTTATCAGTTGGTGTATGGACATGATGCGGTATTGCCTTGGGAAGTTAAGGCTGGATCTAGGTGACTATCTTTTCAAGACCAACTGGCTGCCGATGACTATGCTACTTTGATGACAGACGAGTTGGATGATCTGGCGGGGCATCGGCTGAGGGCCTTGATGAGCATAGAAGAGAATAAGAAGAGAGTTGCCAGATGGTATGACAGGAAAGTGAAGGCTAAGGAGTTTGCCGATGGAGACTTGGTATGGAAATTGATTTTACCAATCGGGACTAAAAGTTCGAAGTTTGGAAAGTGGTCTCCTAACTGGGAAGGTCCCTATCGGATAAGTCGATCGGCCCCTAAAACGCCTACATTTTAGAAACTCTCGAAGGAGTTGAATTTCCCAGAGCATTGAATGGCAAATATTTAAAGAGGTACTACCCCAGCATATGGGTCGATGCATAAAAGTTTAAGTGCCGATAACACTCCTATCGGCTGGATTAAAACGTATCTGGGGCCGAACTTAATGTTTCAAAAGTTGCCGATAACAGTCCTATCGGCTAGACAAAGACATCAAGAGAGCTGAAAATGCAGAGGAGCGGAGACGTGTTGCCGATGAAAGCTTCAGATGGTCAGCAGCGCCTGGATCGCTGATATGGCGCGCAGCCGGATTTGATTGGCTGTTTCTATCTCTTTGGCATCATCATCATCGGCAGAACCTTCTATCGGCTTCAGCTTCTTCTTCAACTGTAATGCCTTGCGACCGTGGGCGTTTCGCTCTTGCTCGAGGTGTTTGATGGTCTCCGGCAGTTGACTTTCTTCCTGTTGGGCTTGGGATAGGGCATCCTCCACTTGCTTGAGTTCTGCCAACAGGGCTTCTCGTTTTGCCGATAGGACGGAGATCTTCTGCTTCAATGCATCGCCTGAGGATTTTAAGGTGCCGATGTTCTTGTGCTTCTCATCGGCTAAGAGTTTCTCTTTCATCATTTCCTCGGAGAGCTGGGTCTGAGCAGCTCTATCGGCAAGGCGCCGAGTAGCTCTCTGGTACTGCAGCTGGCGACTTTCTAGATGCGCGGCCTGGAAGAGGGTTTCTTCAGCATCGGCAGGAATCTGGCCTCTGAGGGTCTTGAACAGAACCTTGGCCGGGTCGGAGTCATTGACCAGTTGGGCTGTATCTTGATGAAGGATAACCGATAGCTCTTCCAGCTTAGCCCTGATCTCTGTCGATACAATCCCAACTGCTCAGGAAGAACTTGCTTCCTCACCTTCGTCTTTGGAGATATCAATGGCGAAGGAAAATAGGCTGTCGGGGGAATCTTGTTCCTGAGAAAGAAAACGAGACAAAATGAGTCATTCTGTGGTCAAAGCATCGGCAAATGATACTGGTGGAAGATTGGATGGCTTACTTGCTTCAAGGCAATCTCTCGCCTTTGGCTTGAAGATGCCGATGGAGCCATGGGTTGATCGGCCAGAATTGCCGATGGAACTACGTCAGCTGAAAGTTAACAGAGAGGGTTATAAGGCTGAAAAGGAACGAATTCATTGGCAATAATGCTGTAAAAATGTGTTACCTTGAGGGGGGACAATGCTTGTCTGAATTGAAGAAACTACCGATGATATGATTGAACCTGCTGGATCGGTAGTTTGTTCGCCCACATCGGCCGGTGTGTTCTGGTTGGGGTGCTTCTAGCTGAGGTTCTTTTTGCTGAGGTTCTTCCGCTTGTGGTGCTTCTTGCGGTTGAGGAGAAGATGGTACTTGCTGAGTCTCTGTTTCTGGAGGAGAAGGAGAAGATTCCACCGGGATGGGAGATACCGGAGAAGGAGAAGGAATTGCCACTTTCCGGCGCTTCGATTGCGCCCTGGTACCTTTGGTGCCTTTTCTCTTCTGCTGACTGGACTGGGGGGCATCGGCATTGTTGCCTTTGATTCTTGCCGATGCACTGGTTTGCTGTTACAGAAAAAGGAATTTGTCAGTACCAATACAGCCGATGTCAAAGTGAGATCGATATAGGTCAGAAGGTTTAGCAGTTACATTAAAAGCCTGCGCTAGGGCGGAAGCAGCTACCGATGGTAATGTCTGAGTTCTCCTGGTGGTGACCTTCTTGAGGCGTATACCCCGATGCACGATAGCAGCCAGGGTGGGAGCTTTGTGGCCGATTGAGGAAATTGGGCCTGATGCAAACAAGTCAATCGGCTTGCCACTCCTGCTAACCGACGGAGGGGTGTCATCGACCTGAAAAGTCACACAAAGGGTCAGTTACCGATGGAAATAAGATTGAAAGAATTGAAACATCGGTTTGAAAGTACTTACGGCATCACTGGGAACTTCGTATTCAGGGTCGATCATGCCGCGGTATGTGAGGGCCGATTTGCAGAATAGATGCTCCTTCCATTCTGCCCACCACTGCTTGTATGCCTGAGTGATAAAGGCGGCTGGGACACACTCCGATAGGTCTACATCGGTATCGGCACTTGATGGCAGCTGGGCTACTCGAATCCATTCAAGAAGACTGGTGATGGTTTCCCTAGGCTTTATCACATCGGCATAACAGAGTGCAATCGGCAGCTGGCCGAAAGCTAATTGGCGAGCTAGTGCCGATGGATTATAGAATTCATAAGTCTGGGGAGATGTTTTCCCACTACCAAAGAAGTTCACCGGTATGGCTCTGGAGGTCACCAATGCCATCATTACTTCGTTGTCCTTGTCAAGTGCCTCGTCAAACGGGTTGAAAACCAGAGGAAACACGGTGTCTGGGTCATCATAAGCTAACCATGCTCGCTCATCTCTGGTCAAACCTTCGTACAAGGTTTGAAAGAATCGGCTAATCTGATCTGGATTACCCCCTGTACCTGGCAGAACTATGACAGCTTCACCAAAGTTCAAGGGAGAGCGTGTTGCCGATTCCTCTTCGCCCAGCACATGGTTCTCGACTATGTCCCTTGGAAAACGCTGAGCGAAAAGAATAAACTCCAGACGCTTGTGCAGATGGAGATTGAGCCACATGTTAATGAACCACCAAGGGCCTCCCAAGTTGCCGATAGACTGACCAAGTAAGAGCTTCTTAGTTACTTGGTGGAGGAGGTGGTAGGCTGCTCCAAGCAGGTATCGGCCGAGAGGAAATCGGCCACCATTGGCCAGATTTTCTGCTGCTACTAGATAAACGGAAGTTGGTCCTGCCGGTCGGCCACAAAACACGAACTTGTCTAGCCACATGTTCAGGAAGTAGGTCTGTTCTTTTGTGTCAACAATGCTTGTTTTGCGGTATTTTTGGATATACCCCGACCAGCCGCCGATGGTGCGGGTTTCTACCTTGGCACTGGGTTTGGTATCAAAGAAGTGGGTGCTATCGGCAGAGGACACATCCAGGCCAGTGAGCATAGCTACATCGGCAAGTGTAGGGGAAGCAGGGCCATGGCCAAAGATAAAAGCATTGAGGGTGTTTGACCAGAAATAAGATGCAGCTATCAACAGTGATTCATTCCTATGCATATCGGCAATGGATAACCTAATGCATTGGTCTAGCTTTCTTTCACCCCACTGAACTTCATTAGAGTTGCTGACCCTCAGGAACCAATCCTTCCATCCCACGGTGGGGCTGGGCCAGGAACGAAAAGCATCCTTCCACAGATCCAAAGAAAAATTCTCTGCTCTAAATGGGATCCTGTTGGTTTCTGTGTTTATGAGGTCGGTTGGATCTGGATCTCCTAGTGGGCCAAGGCATTGGAGGTGTGGTTGATCCGTGGGGATGACGATTTTTTTAGCTGATTCCTAGTGGTTTTGGAGGAAAGAAAAACAAAAAAAAAGAAAGGAAAAGAAAATGCTCAGTAAGACTGCGGATGAACAGGGGTGCGAGAAAAGTACGTGGGATGGCGCGAAGAACTGACCTCAGGAATGATGAAGTTGACGGCCATCTTGTCGCAAAGAGGATGAGTGAGGACTTCGGAGTTGGTGAAGAAGGGGCTTCGTCGGAGATCTTGGAGTTTTGGGATGACGCCGCCACAAAGAGAGTGAAGTTGGAGTTATGGAATGATGTGATGGGGAAGGAGTACCCGAGAAGGAACTATTTATAGGACAAAATGGGCAAGGGCAAATCTGACTTATCTCTTTGCCGCATCCGTGAAATCCGAGGGTACTCAGGTAGATATGGTAACTGTTCGCACGGTAATCAAGGAATTGTGCAGATGATTTGACAGGAAGCGGTCATTATCCAGAGATATTTTACTGTGCGAGATCTCCTGGTCGATCCATCAGCAGTGCCTGGTAACGATCATATTGCCGATGGGGGAGAAATGTGGAGATAGCCGTTTGGGAAGATAAGATACAGGTGTCCTGGTCAGTATATCGGTAAGTCCCCTGTAATGGTAATATTGCCGATACACGGCTCAGATGGAAGTGTCCGTTTAGGGAAGTTGTGGATTTCGAGGGATCTGCGGAAGGATAGGATCAGAGTTGTTCAGATTAAGGCTGTCGGTTGCCAGGATTAGGACCATTGATTTCGGAAAAAAGGCATCATTACTGCAGAGAATTTCAGAGCATTAATGATTCCATACTCCAAAATTGGGGGGCATGTGTTGACACCGTTTTTGGGCACGTGTCCATAATCGGTAAAAGTATAGATCGGCAGAATAAGGCGGTGGTGTTTGGTCTGCATGGAGAGTTGCCGATGGAGATGGTCGCCGATGGAAGGGTGAACGAACGTGATTAAGTCCATAAGTGGTGACATGTCTGTGTCGATGGCTACGACAAGGAAATCTGCCGATGACAAGGGAGTATGCCGATGATATGGAGGGAGAGCCTGGAGGCTGCCGATCGGTTTGTGGAGTTGTTCGAGTTCGTCACGGAAGGATAGTTTTATGTTTTCCTTAGTTGTTTAAGTCGTTTTGTATACGGATTCTGTGTAATTTGGAATTCGAGTTCTAGTCGTGTCTGATTGTAGCTCTTTGAGCAGGGTATAAATATAGACCCTAGGGCCTTGTAATGAGACATCTATCAATCAATCAAACACACGTTTTTACTGATATTCCAGCATCTACTTTTTCGACGACTTCGTCATACTTTTTCCTTTTCATTACGAGTTCTTAGGAATTCGTCGACTTAAGCTCGGCGCGTTCTCAAGTTCCGCGTGAGTACCTCTTAGCCGTGACATCCGGGCGCATCGCTGTTGTCAGGACTAAAGTATTCGAGTCACCACCTTTGCCGATAGTAAGGTTAAATCGGCTGGCACGCCTTAACGTTTGAATCGGGTATTAGCCCTTTGTGTTTGCAGACCAGCTTTTGCACCAACACATCTTTTGGCACAGACTAGACAGAGTTATCATAGACCTCCAGTCCTCGATTAATTCCCTTACTAGGCAGCTCTCTAACCACAACACCGTTATACTAGGCCTTAGGCAGGATCTTGCCAGTGCCAATAAGAAGATTAAGGAATTAGAGCGCCGCTAAGTTATCTAGATTAGACCTTGAGGCAATGCATCTTAGTCATTTATCTTTAAATTCGGTTTAGGTTTACTATTATCATCAGTTTGTTACTATTGTCGTCAGTTTGCTACTAGTTATTTGTAATAAATGCCTCAAGATTAATAAAGAGTATTATTATTATTATGTCTTGTGTGTCTCTATTTTATTTTTGTGCAAGAAAGCAGAAAACAAGTATGGGGGAGATCCCTCAACATGCCAAACACACTTCGACTACACCACTCCACGATTCAAGTACACACTCTGCACACTTTACACATACTCATATATATCTTAGATTATGCAGAATATTGTTTCCGACATGATAAAGATTAAAATGTTTCTAATCATGATTAATCTCACTCTGTGATATTTCCTGAAAACTTGCAACTATTATAAAATTATTTTAAAACCCTGTGTTACTTAAGCCAATATGGAATGTGAGATGGTAAAGTATGAGTTTCTTATTCTTGATATCATTGTTGCTTGGAGAATTTATTTCAAAAAATCTTCAAAATTCTAGCTACCATCCTCAGTGTTTTATATGCCTACTAAAACTGAAAATATTAATTATGATTATAAAAGCTATCTACTCTGTATTGACTTTGTTCAAAATGAGTTAGACCCTTGTTGAGAGATTTATCATGCTCCTAAGATCAAGACATTTATTCAGAAAGATTCACTCTTCTGAAGTATTATTGCATTAGAGGCATGGGCTATGCAAAAATAAAGATATTTCAAGGAAATAAAAAGGAGCAAGTGCTCGATAACCTCGCAGAAAAAATTGACAAGTGTCCGGCAGTAGAATTAGGGGTACCTCAGTATCCACTTAAAAAAGAGAAAAGAAGAAAATGATAGCCCATGGTCCCTCTAATAAGCAATATGCCAGCAAGAGTTGACAAAGATTTTAATTTCCAAAGTCTTTGATCTAAGAGTATGACATTCCCCTCCTCGGATCCCGTTTTGATCAGGCAATAAATACAAGGTAAGTATGCTTGAGAATTTTTGCAAATTAAAACAGCCTCAGTGAGATATATAAAAGATAATGAGTGATCTGAGAATACCTATGAGGATGAAAGGTATGGTAACTTTCTTTCAAAAATATACATAAAACTCCAAGTGACAGAATTGAGAAGAAAGGATCTCTACTCTTAACCATATACTTCCCTGACTATAGTTCATAGTGGATTTTATCAGCCTGCAGTTATAAAGAGAATGTTTTAAAATGTTTTACCCCAGATATTGTTATTAACCATCCTTTTCTCGAGGACGAGTAAAAGCCTAAGTATGGGGGTATTTGTTGATGGTTCTTAAGTATCAATTTTAATTATCAAATAAACAAGAGAAAGGACCAATATACAAACAACACCTAGAATTAGGGTTTGATCTGACAGAATTCCATGAGTTTTGTTGTTTATCTGTTTCTGCAGGGGGTTATCAGGAAATAAGGAAGAAAGGCCCACATGTCGGGACTACATGGAGATATCAACGCACCGCGTAATTTTCTACCATCTAGAAGACTCCAGAAGCCACGAGAACGAAACAGAGCCGAAAGGGGCCAGGCCCAGGGCGCCCGCCCTGAGGACCTGGGCGCCCGCCCCCCTCTATACTCCAATCAGGACTCTTTTCGCACACGACATTCCACCGACCTAAAGGATCAAGGATAACCGTCCAATAAATGTCGGTTTGATCCAACGGCTCACATTCACTTGAGGGGACTATAAAACCAGACCCCCTGGCCCCTAGAGTTTATCATAGAGTTGAGGGGAGCCCTCGAAGGAAAACCTCTTCTCTAAATAAAATTTCTTTTTAGGCTTGGCAACCAATGTGAGTAGAAATAGATCTTGTAGTTTCTACTAGATTGAGAGAGATAGAGTGGAGGTGTAGATCGGAGGAAGCTCGGCATGTCGGTGTCTACTCCGAGCTTGTACCTGCGGGATCAAGTTCTCCTAACCCGAGGCTTGCTCCTAGGATTCTTCAGTATTTCGACTTCTAAATTCTAGTAAGTTCTTGTTTTATTGTTCTTTTGGTTTATGAGTTTACTTTAATCTCTTCGCATAGAGTTTAGAGTAATCATCTCTAGCGTAGACGTGGTGTTTAAGCTAGGATACTCATAGATATTCCCTGACTAGCTAGACCGTGGTAGTAGCGAGGAACATGACAATTCCGAGTTACCTTTGCAGATCATATCTCATTAGCAGGAAGGATAGGGTTTATAGGTGCGGGTTGAACATCCTTTGTGGTGTCTAGATTCCGTTAGCCTCCCCAATAGAACAGTAGATCATCCTTACCAAGGTTAGAAGGAGAATACGGTTGTAGTCTTCTCTATTTATCACTCACATCGAGAAACATTCTTTGTTGCCTAAAGGGTTAGTAGTAATAGACCGGGTTAGTCAGATGCACTCTCTCTCTTAGTGGTAAAAAAATAAATACGATACTCTAGATAACCTCCCGGGTGAAGTGCTCACCGATATCCGTGCGCTTGCGGATCAATTCCTTATTGCGTTCCCAAATATCAACATTGACCACACTTAAAACATCTCTTTGGCTTTGGCTTGCTTGGTTGGTCATGAGTGGCTAGTGACTTGATGAGCTTTGTTTGATGAGCCTTGTAGCCAATCCCACTCTTGTCCATCTTCATGACGGCGTTCATGAAAAGCTCACTTTGAAGGTCCTTTCCTTTCGTGAACTTTGCTAACCCCATGGTTAGGTGTTCCTTCTCTTTCTTGAGCTTGTTATTCTCTTGAGATAGCTTCTTGATGATTGGGTCATTGTTGCTAGCTAACTCATCCAAGATGAATGTGTCATCCTCTTCTTGCTTGTCATACATCAAACCAAGCTTGAGATATTGATTTTCTTCCTTGAGTAACTTGTTCTTATATGCAAGCTTCTTGTCTTGATCAAGTGACTCAATCACAATGGTCTTGTGCTTCGCTTGCTCTTGGAACTCTTTCTTGAGCATGACAATTTCATCCTTGAGCTTGATAGTGTCCTCATAGCTCTCGGCCACTACCACTTTCTTGCCCTTGCAATCAACACATTTGCTTGTGCTCTCCACAAGTAAGTCATCACAAGATGTAGCTACATCAAGCTTAGCAACATGGTCAGTAGCAACATGTGTTTCATCAATTGCAAGTTCATAAGCAATCTCAAGGTTGCCATAGTTTGCTTTTAGAGTTGTTAGCTCTTCTTTCATTGCTCTATATCTAGTGATAAGCTCATCATGAACACTCTCAAGTTTATCATGTTTTTCTTTGAGCTCTTTTAAAGAGAGTTTGAGCTCCTTGAGCTTAATGGTCATGATCTCATTTTGGTCTCTAAGCTCATCACTAGACTTAAGCTTTGCTAGAAGTGTTTCATTTTCAAGTTCAACCTTTTCATTTTCACTTCTAGATTTTCTTATGACTTTTGTGTACTTGTTAAGCAATTTTACAAGTTCATCATAAGATGGTGGTTCAAATTCACTATCACTTTCACTACTCTCATCCTCACTTTGTACCTTCCGGTCACCCTTAGCCATGAGACATAGGTGTGTAGAGGATGTAGATGGTGGTGAAGATGATGGCGATGAAGCATCGCTAGCAATGGCGGCAACCTTCTCATCATCACTCTCATTTCCGGAGGAGTCACCACTTGAGCTCTCAATGTCAGTGAGCCAATCACCAACAATGTAAGCCTTGCCATTCTTCTTCTTGTAGTGCTCCTTCTTATTGCCACCTTTCTTCTTGTATAGCTTCTTGTCATTCTTGTCATCATCACTTGAATCATCTTGCTCTTTATTCTTCTTCTTGTATTTGTCCTTCTTGGGCTTTGGACATGATGAGCAAGATGGCCAAGCTCACCACAACTGTAGCAATCCATCTCGGAGATGGGCTTTCTCTTGCTACTTGTGAAGAACTTCTTCTTCTTGGAGTTAAAGTTGACTCCATTCTTGTTGAGCTTCTTCAACATCTTTGTGGTTCTTCTCACCATGAGAGCAATGGATGCATCATCATCACTTGAAGTTGATGACTCAACTTCAATCTTCTTGGCTTTGCCCTTGTGAGAAGCTTTGAGGGCCAAGTCCTTCTTCTCCTTCTTGGCCGATGAGGAGCCATCTTGGGGGTTCATGTACATGTACATCTCATGAGCATTGATCTTCCCCAATATGGCGGTTGGTGTAGCGGTGGAGAGATCGCCTTGGTGAAGCATGGTTACTATGTGCCCATATTTCTCAATGGGAAGCACACATAGTATCTTCCTTGCGACATCCGCCGCACTCATTTGAGTGAGCCCAAGTCCATTTAGCTCCTCTACAATGACATTCAAGCGAGAATACATTTCATTAGCATTTTCTTTGGGAAGCATCTCAAATGTATTAAGCTTGTTCATCACTAAGTGATAGCGTTCCTCGCGTTCACTCTTTGATCCCTCATGGAGCGCACAAAATTCCTTCCAAAGGGCATTGGCAGTTTTGTGGCTCCGAACGCGGTTGAACACCTCTTTGCAACGGCCTCTAAAGATGTGGTTTTTGGCCTTCGCATTCCACTTCTCGTTTTCTTGCTCTTGTGGAGTAATAGCGGTGTCTTTTGCTGTAACACCCTAAAATTTGCTCTTTTCAAAATAGATGAAAATTTATTCAATTTTATATTTTGTGCTCATGAAAATATAAGGAAAATAATATTTTTCATTAAATTAAAATTTATCATATGCCTTAGCAATATTGTTGCGTATACATGCTGGTGCATATGTTTTGATGTGATGTTGGCTTGTTGCTCCTTTATGTGTTGAGTGAGCAAAGTTTTTAAAATACGTTTAGTAGATCGATCTTCTAGGACCAGTACGTCTTTATCTTTATCTATAACCAAATTCTCAATTTTTTATTAGGAGCTTCCTAAAATCTTTTCTTTGTCACTCAAAGCACTTCTTTTAGGTCCTCGTCCATCAAGCAATCTCTACAAACTTTTCGGGAATTTTTCTATCTTCTATTCTCACTTTTCTATGAGCATAAATCTAATTTTTAGATGCCCCAAATTATCTTATCATAAGGTCCAAATACGTTATTTGAGTTCCTCATATTCCATAATGTCTCTGAGAATTTTCTCCAAATTTTCAGAGCTTTTAGAATATTTTTCATAGTTTAAATAATAATTCTGGACTTTTCTAGAATTATTTTATCCATGAAAATAATTAATTCCGAAAATAATAAATCTATTACTATTTTCCAACGTCAAAGCCCAGTTACAATAATCATAATAAATCCCAACACCATATTTTTATTTACTAATGGGCTTTAATAATTAATTAGGCCTATTAGTAAAGATGAAGGTTGCAAAGTTAGTACTATATCGCTAGTTGACGTGGAGGTGGGGAGTTTTTCTCCCTATATATATGTAGCAACCCCTTAGGCAAAGCACATAAAAAACTATCATATAGGAAGCCTCTAATTTGAGAATTCCTAAGGTAGTAAAATAAAATTTATATTTTCTTCTCTACAACGTGATCGCCATCATCTCGCCTATACACGACATCTACGAACGGTCGGCTGCTCCGGCGTTGCTGTAGCTCCAAGAAAGCGTCACTACCGGTGAACCTACTCCCTGTCCACCAACATAAGCCCCAATCACTTTGTCTATCAGTTTGGAAAACACAAACAGCTCGGTTTTAGATTAAAAATACGTTTTCACTATTTACAGAATTGCCACTGACTTTCTTTTGGCCATAAAATATTCATCTTAACTCCGTTTTGACCCATTCAAATTGCGTTGTATTCGTATTAATGAGCTCTACATGTTAGTAACATTGTTTTCTCAGTTTGAAACTTTTTAATTTCGTTACTTTAATTAATTAATTACTTTTCTATATAAAATCTAAGAAAATTCATAACTCCTCCGTTTTAATTCCGATTTTCGTGATCTTTACGTTCGTGTGATCGTAGCGATGCGTAGAATCTTTTTATAAACTTTTCATATTGTTTTTATATGATTGATGTACTGTTCTAATTGTAGCCTTGTTTGCTTCGTGTATGTTTGTTGCCGTATGTTTGTGATTGATGATTGAGTTTAGACGGAGAGCAGTTTTTGGTGATCAAGATCAGAGCTTGGACAACTAGTAAGACCAGCAGAGTTAGCAAGATCAGCAAGAGCAATTGGATGAAGGCAAGTATAACTTGGGATCATCCTTGTTACCTATTCACTTATAAATACACATATATATCATATGCATGCTTTCACCTTGTCGACCTTAGCAAAATCATGGATGATTGTTATCTGGATTCCTTGCTACCTACTTGATATGCATTTGGTGTAGATGTGCTAGTGCTTGATATAATCCATGATCTTGTAAGATGATTAATAGCTATGCAATGAACGTTAAAAGATGACAAATAACTATATGAGATCTTGTCTGTAAGTGATCACCGGGACAACAGTGCAACCATGAGAGCTATAATGGCTCTGGCTTTAGCTCAGTATGAAGACCTTTTCAAGCTTGTTAGAGGTTACCTGAAAGGGCGGAGGGGCTGAACCGATACGGGTATAGTGCGAGCCCCTGTCCCTATGTGTATAGGCTGCGCGTCATTGTGCCATTCGGAAGGGGGGTATCTATATCTGCTCGCGAGGAAACCTTGCGGCCCTAACATGTTAGACGAACTTTTAAAAGGCTTCATAGTGATCCCTGCCGACCTTCCTTGGTAGTGGGTTAAGAGGTTGACGGGCCTCGGGCGAATGGGTAAATCATGACTCATGGGTAAAGATGTACAACCTCTACAGAGTGTTAAAACTAGTATACTAGCCGTGCTCACGGTTATGAGCGGCCTTGGGGGTTCTTGCTGCGATGACGATGAGCTTGTTAAGTTGTTATGTCCATTTGATTATCGTTTATGCTATGAATTAATTATGCTTACACTTGATCATGTGATTAATGGATTATTTATGCTACCTTGACATTTTTTATATAATTATGAACATGCTATCCACTACTAAAAGCTAAATGCAGTCAAACCAGTGTCAGCTATTTGAGCCTCATGAACCCCTGGTTATACTTGTTGAGTACGATATTTGCTCACTCTTGCAATTTCCCCCACACCTCAGGAGAAGTTTTGGGCTTGTGATCAACCAGTCAGTTGGATCCTGTGGAGAGGAGTTAATACCCGAAGTTTAGAGTTGTCTATCCGCTGTTTGCTATTAAAGGTTATCGCTTTTATACTAAGTACGTTATATATTTATGCATTTTATTTTGATATTACCCCTTACTTGTAGCTATATGTGAGATTTGGCCTTTAAGACTCACATATGGTGTATATCTGGTTTTGTTCTGAAAATCGGGTATTACATTTGCCGGAGGGGTAAACCCTTCGGTCGCGGCTTTTAGGCACCTTACATCGCATGCCTCAAGGTATGACTCCATCCGTATTTTCCAATACGGAAAGTCATCCCCATCGAACATGGGTGGTGGTCCATCCCCGTTAGACATCTTTCTCTAGGCGATGAAGCCTAAATAATGAGCACTAGGCTCTGATACCAATTGAAAGGATCAAGATGCCCAAGAGGGAGGGGTGAATTGGGCTTCTCTAAAAAATTAAGCAACCTATAAGCTCCAATTCAACCCCTTGGGCCTAGTGTGACCTAGAGAGCTACCGGATAAAAGTTTTGCAACCTAGTTTCAATCCTATTCTAGCATGGCAATTCTAAGAATGTAAAAACACAAAGTAAAACTAGAATGTAAAGGAGTAGTGGAAGAAAGTGCTCGGCGATGTTTTGCCGAGGTATCGGAGAGTCGCCACACTCCACTAGTCCTCGCTGGAGCACCCGCCCACGGGTCTTGCTCCCCCTTGGTCCGCGCAAGGACCAAGTGCTCTCACGGGCTCATTCTTCGACACTCCGTCGTGGTGAATCGCCCAAAACCGCTCACAAGCTTGACACGAGCCACCCATAAGAACTCCGGGCGGTCTTCGTGCCTCCAATCACCACCGAACCTTCTAGGTGATGGCGATCACCAAGAGTAACAAGCAAAGAACTCGCACTTGACCCAAACAAGGCTCTAGAGAGTGGTGGATGCACACTTGACTCTTGGAATCCACTAGAGAAGGATTCTCTCAAGAAATCACTCAAATCTCAATCCTCTCTAGGCTCTTGCTACTCTCTTGCTCCACAACAAGTTTCTCAGATGTTCAAATGGGCAAGAGAGCTCTCATGGATGAGGTGGAGGAGTATAAATAAACCCCACGAAGTCCAAAGGTCAACCAACCGTTTTCCACTGAAAACGGGGTCACCGGACGCTCTTTATGTTGCACCGGACGCTCTGCACCGAGCGTCCGGTGCTCCATAACGGCTAACTGTACCTGCGTCTGACAGGTCACTAGACGCTAACTCTCAGCGTCCGGTGGCACCGTCCGGTGCTCCGGGGAGTTTTACATACTCCCTGAGTATGGAACCGGATGCTACCCAGTGCGTCCGGTGCTAGCGTCCGATGCTCAGGGCAGGTTTACATCCTCCCTGGGTGTGGGACCGGACGCTACCCGGTGAGTCCGGTGCTAGCGTCCGGTGCCTAACCCTAAGCACCAAGAACTCCCAACAGCTAAGGACCTCACCGAACGCACTCACAGAGCGTCCGGTGCAGCGTCCGGTGCCCCCTTGGGCACCCTAACTTCGTCGAAACGCGATCGCTCCAAAACGAAGTTGGTTCCTCTCGATCTAAGGACTTTCTCTGAGCTGCCTAGTGCTAGATTTACCAAGTGTGCACCACACCTAAACCTAAAGCCTTGCCTAAGTCAAGCTACTAGATCAAAGCCCCTCTTAATAGTACGGTCAAAGAAAACAAAGTCCTAAACTACTCTAAGTGCCCTTCTTCACCATATGTCACTTAGACCTAGTCTAGTCTTGACGATGTCCATTCATCCTTTGAAAACCAAAATGATTTCCACTATTAAGTAGGCATGTACGTCCCTGTCCATCGAGTACCTATTACCATGACCTTACCTATGACTTTGCCTCTACAAAACACACGTTAGTCATAGTAATCAACATTGTCATTAATCACCGAAATCACTAGGGGCCTAGATGCTCTTGCAAGCTTCTTAATTCTTTTTCTTCGTTGTCTATAAAGCATATCCCCAGCAACCAAAATCAAGAAGCTAATCGGCTAGCTCAAAGTGGTTCTGGGTATCAGCAAATTATTGAAATTTTGGCCGATGAGATTGTTGTTGATGGAGATTGGAGGAAGGATATCATTGAATATTTAAATAATCAATCACAACAAGTGTCCAGCAAGTGTCTACAAACTTATTTTGTAGCCACTTTGAGTTATGATAATTACTATATTAATTTACAAAATTATAGTAACTCCTTACTAAGTGGTTTACTATAACATTATGGTAAATATCCTCATGTGTTATAGTAACCCAACTACCGTAAATATGTATACATATTATTGTAAACTAGTATATAAAGTTATCGTAAATGGAGGTGGCTACAGAATAACATATTTTGTAGCTAACTACAGAGTACACACACCAAAGTTATAGAATCAAATTATGAATAACACCTAGGCTACTGGCTACCGTTGCTAATGTGCTAACGTGAATGCTAGCACTGGTGGAACACTGCTCCCTCCATACTCGCAAAATATGTTGTTTAGGACACATGATTGTGGTTACCAAGAAGTGATTAATTATGGGGTATTTTTTCCTAAATGCAAATAGTAAATATGATTACGGCGGCATGTTATACAACAAAGTTACTTTGTTCAGGTGGCTGTTTCATTGAGGCATGAGAGTGGTGAGCCGAGTTCGATTCCTTGCAGCCATGAATTTTTGCCCTGCGTTGCGTGTTTTTCCCTGTGTTGCGCGTTTTTACCTCGTTATTCGTATTTTAGCGTGTTTCTGTGCGCTCTGGCTGTGTCTGCTGGGAGGCGAGAGATAGCATGTGTTGCGAGGCGCCGCACGACTAATGGGGACTGGGAGTGGGACCGGTGCGCAGAGTGGAATGGGGCATAGGGGTAAACGCGTCCAAACCCACAATCGCGATGGTAGAACGATAAGTTTTAAGAGTATGTCTTATTGTTAGATTTTGCTACATGGATATATGAGTGAGGCAATGTCATCACCTTTTGAATTTTTATTTCTTACGATCCCTTGAAATGTAACTAGGGAGTAGTGTTTAATTTAGTGTCATGTTGAATGTATGCTCTAGGGGGTGTTTGGTTAGAGCCGTTGAAGTCTAATAGGTACTGTAGCATTTTTGTTTTATTTGGTAATTAGTGTCCAATTGTGGACCAATTAGGCTTGAAAGATTCGTCTAGCAAATTGTTCACTAGCTATGTTTTAGTTTTATAATAAATCTATATCTAGTATAGTCCATGCATGTATCCAAACATTTGATGTGATAGGGTGTTAAAGAAAAATATGAGCAACCAAAATAAGTGCACTCAAAAAAAGGGCCTTAATCAAAATTGGTTATTTGTATTCAATACATAAGGGCAATAGGCACACCGAATTGATGCCACAAAACGCAACCTTTATTAATGTTTGATCCCAGCATATAATACAGGAAATGCCTTCATACTCACAATATATCTATCCCTACCGCCAAACTACTAAAAAGAAGCGTTCACACTCAAATCGAATTCTACTTTCTTCACTGCAGAAGTAACTCAACCCTCTTCCATCTGGCCCAGCCTACTGGTTCGCCGCAGCCTCCCCCACCACAAATATGCCCTTCTTGGCGATGTTCGGGCCAATTTGGACAAGCAGCACCCTACGACAGCCTCATACTCTGCATAATCTGATGCACTATCAACCTGTTGTGTGTGCACTGATCAGTTTTCCTCTTCGAGCTGGACGACTCCTCGCCCTCAACCTCTCGCACTAGTCGACGAGCCTTGTCGACGTTGGCAGTACCGTGTCTCATCCTGAAGAGGACAATGGCAATAACGTACCTAGCACTCTGGTGTCCTCCATCGGCTGCTCGACGAAGCATGTCCACCAATGGCGGCATGTTGGCGTCATGATGTTCGAAGAATAGTGTCTTCAAACCAGCGAGGAAGCAAGCCCCGAGGTTTCCGTGGCGTGCGAAGTTGCGTGTGAGCGTCTCCCGGCGTTCCTCGCTGTCGCAGTAGGGCTCCCACCTACTAGCGCGCAGCACCTGCCGCAGATTGACGCAGCATGCCACTCAGCCATGTTCGACCACCCTCTGCATCTCCGTGCACGTTGCTCGTAGACTGGCGAGTTCATGCATAGGGTGCTTGGCTTCCTATGCAAGACGACAAGCAATATCCAGCGCCAAGTCCGACCGGATGCGTTGCATGTTTACTGACCTGGGAGTGTAGACAGATCAAATCAAGATGGAAGAAATTCAACATGCAGTGCGGGATCGATCGATCGAGTAAGAGTCGGTGTAGTGTTTCCTTCAATTAGATGCGCGACAGTGACAGATTTCTTCAAAGGCAGAATAACGGGCGATGGACTTGAGAGGCGAGTAGCGAGGCAGCGCTAGACTTCAGAGACGAGTATCGGGCAATTGTGAACAGAGCATTCCTGGGAGGCTGATTATAAAGGTTCGCCGTACTGTATGCACAGCCGCGTGAGGAGATGAAACATCACGCGGTAACCACTCGACTGCCTCTGGCGTGAACATTTTACCGACGTGTGAACGCATTTCCTTACGTGAGCACTAATGGTGAAAATTGAAAAGTTTTGGGTTTGGTTACTGTAGTATTTTTTGTTTGCTTGTATTTGACAATTATTATCCAACTATAGACTAACTAGGCTTAAAATATTTATTTTTGCTACATTTTAATAAGCAATAAAACAAGAAACAATACTAAGTTTGGACTTTGGATTATTTTTCTTATATATAAATAAATTATAAAATAGTGAATAGTGTTCTCTCATACTAATTACAATTTTGTATTTTTTACTACATTTTAATAAGCAACAAAACAAGAACCATAACTAAGTTTGGATTTTTTCTCTCTTGTATATAAATAAATTATAAAATAGTGAATATTGTTGTCTCATATTAATAATAATTAAGTTTATATAAATTTTTCTTTTATTAAAATGAAGCACTATTTTTTTAGTTTATTTACTTTTTTTGCTACATTTTAATAAGCAATTTATGTTTGGATTATCTTTCTTCTATATAAATAAATTAAAATAATGTAAATAGTGTTCCCTCATGTTAATAATAAACGTCAATTTATTTATATACAATAAAAATAATCTAAACTCAAGTTTCTTATTAAAATGTAGCAAAAAAATAAATTACAAAATAGTACGTGCTTTATTTGTACAAATCGAGTGGGTGTTGCATAAATTTTATTTGGTTCATTGTTGGGAAATCCTCCACACGAGTGGGTGTTGAGCAGAGTAATGCTCCGGGTAACAAGGCCCACACCTCATAGGTGCTGCATAGAAAATGGACCAGCCTTTATACATCTGGCTCAAGTGAAGAACTACGTACCCGTGAGTTACAATCTAAAAAACTGACTATATGGAATTGGAATGCATTGAAACAGCAAGGTTGAATTGGCTCTTAAGTTGGTCATGAAGAATCATTAGAAATGAGAAGCATCAGTATGGTCTAAAGGAGTTTCAATGAAAGAAAAGGACTCACACAACAAACATGGGTCCAAATGAGTTGCAATCAAATATACATGCAGCAGCAAGAAGTTGCAACTAGTTGGCACTAGAAGATATCAGTTGCAACTCTTCAGGAACAGCAGATGAAATCAGTCGATACTAGATGAAACCCAGTTTGATTTCAATTGTTGCTTGTAGCAGAAAGGATGTAAATTAGTTGGAACTAGCTGAAATCAATTGGAAGCAACTACAGCCGGCTCAAATCAATTGGACTGCAAGCAGCTTGAAGGAGTTTGAATCAGTTGGAATACAGTGTAAACTTCTCTCTTGACCCCACATTATTGATATGCATGTGTGTACTGTGTGTACCCTTGTATGCACAAATTGAGGGGGAGTTTAGACTATATCTGTGAGACTAATGATTTCTTCCTAGTTCATGATTGTGTTGTCTCACACCGGATATACAAGCAGCAGCAAGAAGTTGCTACTAGTTGGCACTAGAAGATATCAGTTGCAAATCTTCAGGAAGAGGAGATGAAATCAGTCGATACTAGGTGAAACCAGTTTGAATTCAGCAGTTGCTTGTAGCAGAAAGAATAATTAGTTGGAACTAGCTGAAATCAATTGGAAGCAACTAGAGCCAGCTCAAATTAATTGGACGACAAGCAGCTTGAAGGACTTTGAATCAGTTGGAATACAGTGTAAATTTCTCTCTTGACCCCACATTATTGATATGCATGTGTGTACTGTGTGTACCCTTGTATGCACAAATTGAGGGGGAGTTTAGACTATATCTGTGAGACTAATGATTTCTCCCTAGTTCATGATTGTGTTGTCTCACACATTGGAAAAGGAGGATGGATGGTTCCTTTGAATTCTTTTAGGTGCTTCACAATTATTCTAGGATGTCTTGGTCTTTATAAACCAAGTGCTCTCAGTTTAGTGTCAGATGCCCCAATTCACTAGTGTGACCAGATTTGAGTGAGTTGGAGAAAATATTTGAAGAGTGGGCTTTCATTGATATTTCTCGAGCTCACCAAGTGCACATGATCCATCCCATTGATCACCAAGGATCTTATCAACTAAAAGTGGTAACTCCTTGTTTGCAATTTGCAAATTTCATGAATTTTTACAAATGAGTTTGCCATTCTTGCTTTTTTACCAAAACTCTAAAAATCTACTACCCAACAGTTTGGCAATTGACCTTTGCATTTATAGCAACTTGGCAAATAGTCCTGATCTGTGCGCATATATGCCAAAGGGCAATCGGCTTCGCATCCTGGGCTTCGCACGGTTTCCCTTCGCACGTGCTTCTCTGCCACTCGCCGCCGTGTTTCCCGCGAAATCCTCGAAGGAGGCACGGGTCCTGGACTTGTTGGGCAGCACGCCAAGTCCATCATGGCTTGTTGGGCAGCACGCCAGATCAACATGACTTGGACCACCGAGTCTCCAACGGGCAGCAGGATCAGGCTGGCTGGCAAACTTGCATCACGTGGACTGGGTGCAGCAGGGTCAAGCCAGGCCCAGGACCTGGAGCACGGCGACGAGCAGCAGGGTCCTCGACGAGGTCACGGCAACACGAAGAAAATCGCGCGACACAAGGCCGCGCGCGCGAGAAAAGGCTGGGTCCACAAAACTTTGTTTTTGCCAAGTTAATTTTGCCAAACACTTGGAGATGGTCTTTTTTCCCACTCCGCATATCTTTTTGAGACTTGGCAAACAATAACATTTGCCAAGCAGAATTTGCAAAATCGTTGAAGTTACTCTTATTACTATAAATGCCAAGCCTAATTGTCAAATTGTTGGATAGGAGATTTTGAAAGTTTTGGCAAATACAAGAATGCCAAACCCATTTGCATCTTGTAATCTTCAGACTTAACTTAATTCACTTGGACTCCTTTTTCCTTTCAATAATTATATACTTTTATTAAAATATTATCAGCAATGTTAACTGAATCCACTCACCCCAAATTCCAAGAACTGTCTTTGCGATAGCCGATCCACTATCTCCGAGGAATTAACTGCATGCCGCTCCGACTTTCACTTACCCTGTTATAAGTAATACCAGAGCCCCAAGGGTAAAAGTCACACAGTCGAACTCGCATCTTCAACCTTTCGATCTCCAAATTTCCTGCCTTCTCTCCTAGAAACCCCATGCTTCCGATCAATGGCAGACCACAAACGCAAGGGTCTGGCGTCACTCTCCTAATTTGAGGATGCGAACTCTACTCAGCGCAGGCGTCTGGATAGGTATTTTTGATCAATGCAATTATTAATTAATTTCATCTTGATCAACTGTTCATCCTCCATCCATCTTGCAGTCCTGCCCCCAAGTCAGTCCTAGGGGTAGGCCCAGGCCATCCTTGCTGTGTTGGCATCCTCTCTGCCCCCGGCACCAGTAGCCTTCGAGGAGGCTGCTGCAAGCCAGGCAGCCGAGGCAAGCTAGGCAGGCACAGAGCCATCCGACCAGGAGGACGCCGCCGGCTATGACCTTGGCTTCCTCCAGCATCTTAGAGTAGCCTAGGACCTCTACTCCGAGGAATGCAAGAGGTCCCACCGCCTCTAGAGCAGCTCGACGCTATGGAGGTGGTGTTATCCAACACAGAGGGATCCTTGGCCCAATCCAAGGAACAACTAGCAGAGTCTGACTCTGCAGTCGTCAGTAAGTTCATCCCTTGTGCACCCTTTCAATTGATCGACTAATATGCTGATACATCTGTTTGTCGATCACAGGGCTACATGAGCAGTTCAACACCATCTCCCCCCATCTCTGCAGTCACCAGGATGGTGAATGCGCGCGAGCAGACCTAGGTGGAGCGCTTCCAGGACGTGCCTAACCGCGTCCGAGAGATTGCGCTCCATGATGTTCGCTCACTTGCAGCGGTCGCGTTGGTAGTTGCCCAGCTCCGCCACAGAGCCTAGCTTTCGGAGTTCCTTGTTCTAGACTTCGTCGAGGCATGCAACGATGAGGACTTCGATGAGCTGGTGGAGGAGTTCTCCCCCTACGCCAATGCAATGGTGCAGGTCTCGTCATCGGCAGACATCATCAATCGTGTCTTCCATGAAGAGTATTAGTTTAGTTTTTTATTAATCAATGTAAAAACTCCTCTAGATGAATCAAGAACACTGCCCTTGTTTTATCTCATCTTGTGTTTGCTGATCTATGGTATTCACTGTTTCTATGATATTGCCCATTGAGGCAATTTTAATATGATCCTGAACCAACAAAACTTCACAGTGTTCTTTAATTTTTGTACTAAAGGCGATATCCATTATATCGGCTATAAAATTATAATTTTGAACACTTGAACAAAACAAACATTGCATCAATCTCTTTAACTATCCAAAACTCCTAATTTTAAGCTGAAGGCGATACTCACTCTATCGACTATGTTCTGAATGTTATAGTACTCTGAATTTTAAGCTAAAGGCGATACTTAGTGTATCGGCTATCAAAAACACTTTTTTGTTCTACTTGATCAACTAAAGCAAATCAACACAGACACTAGGGTAATACTTCTTAAAATATTTTCCATTAACAGCTCTGGAATACTTTTCTCCTTCCAAAGTTTCATAAAAAACATTTCTAGGAGCAACCCTAATAATCTGATATGGTCCTTCCCATTTAGATGACCACATGCCAAGTTTGCTATCTTTAGATTCAATCGGCAAAATTACTTTCCAAACTAGTTCACCTTGATTGAATTTTTTTTCTCACACTTTTTGGTATAAAACTTGGCAATTCTGATTTTATGAGCTCTGATATTCTCTAATGCTTTTAGCTAATGAAAGTTCAAATCATCTAAATTGTCCAACATAAGATTCTTGTAATTATCGGCCATCAATTTATCTTGTTCTGATATCTGTTGACGGTCCATAAGTACTAAATTTAACTATCAACTAGACATGAAAAAGGATCAATATGCACCAAACACCTAGAATCAGGGTTTTATCTGACAGAATTCCACGAGCTTTGGTGTTTGTCTATTTCTACAGGGGATTATCAGAAAATATGGAGAGAAGGCCCACATGTCATGTTTACAATGAGATAATTACGTGCCGCGCAATTTTCCTTAATCTAGAAGAGTCCAGAAACCACGGTAACGAACAGGAGACTGGACGGGCTCGGGGGCAGGGCACCCGGCCTCCCCCCTTGGGAGCCCGCCCTGGCCTCGGGGCCAATCAGGTTCAACTTCGCGGATTATACTCCACCGACCTAAAGGATCAAGGAAAACCGTGCGATCAATGTCGGTTTGATCCGACGGCCCAAATTCACTTGAGGGGACTATATAAGCAATTCCTCTCCACCCCAGGGGGAGAGAGGAGAAATCATTATCAGAGAAAGCCATCAAAGTTAAGGTTTAGAACTTCTCTCCCACAGAGAATTAGAAATAGCTACTCCCTAATCCTTCAAGTTCTATAGGATTGATTGGATAGAATTAGAGAAGTAGAGCCTAGCGCTCTGGATTCGGATCTTCATTAATAAAGATTGGTATTATTTCATATCTTTCTCTACTACTTTATTCTAATTGCATTATGTCTCTATTTATTATGTTCTTAGTTTGCTCTAGTTCTATATTTGATATAGTTATGATTGATAATGAGTTTATGTATAAGTTTGCAAAGCGCTTAGCTCTTGACGCGCGGGTGTTAAGTGGTAGATCACATGTGGGCGTGGTGCTTAGATGTTATTTTCCTGCAAATGTATCCTATTGGCCGGGTTGTGTGGTAGTTCGTGATAGTGACAGCTTCGTTGATTCTTATATAGTCCACCCTCCGTTGATAGGACAGGCAGAATTTGTATTGCGGAGTAAGTCTTGCGATGTTCTGATTTACTTTAGCAATGTTCCTTATACATGAATGAAGAGTCTTTTATGCTATATTTGATCTTGTAGATAACTAGAGTAGATTGTGACTTAATAGATAGTAGATAACTTCGAATCCATTCTCTAGTTAATACGACATCACCTTACATATATGAGGAGTAGTCTATTTTCTAATCGCTGTGTTATTTACCCATGAGCTTATATTTCATTATCATTATTATTATGACTCACCCCCTGCCAAAGTAAGTGACTGTGTGACGAGTTCCTCATTAGTAATCATGTTCTTGCAAGTTTATCTCTAAGTCTATGCCTTGATAGATTTTATCCTTATCTTCATTTCCATTGTTCTCTTAAGCAAAATTATAAATAACGATACCTGAAATACTTTCCTGGTGAAATGCTACAATGAGGTATTTTATCCGTGCGCTTGCGGATAGAATAGATTATTTTCTAGAGAGCCTTTACATTCATAAATACCTTTGTACACTCTGGCACCATGCTGGGGATGACAACCTAGTATCTAAGTGGTGTTAGCTAGTGTCAACAAGCATTTCTGGCGCCGTTGCTGGGGACACAAAAGGGGAACACATAGGAACAGTAAGGAAAGTTAGGAAATCAGTCAAGGTTATTCACATAAAATATTAAACTAGACTATGGAGAAATAATTGCATAAAACAGCTACTAAGTGAGAAATTATAACAAGGCACCTCTGCTTTGGCAGGTTCACCCTGTTGTTTTTCTATGTTCATATTTTTATACAGGGTATATCAAGATTGACTTTGGTACATTCAACTCTTCATCATCAAAACCAAAGCAATCAATAAAAGAAAGAAGAAGCTAGCTACCAATTGCTGAAGCTATGGCACAAAAGACCTTGCAAGAATTCTCTGCTCCAAGTCTTGAGAACATTCCAACTGGTCCAAGATTTACAGTAGAAGAAGGAGCACCCAAGTTCGAGCTCAAGTCAAGCCTCATCAATTTGGTGCAAGCAACACAATTCAGTGGAAAGGTACATGAAGATGCTAGTGCACACTTGTAGAATTTCTTAGAGATTGGAAGCACAATCTGCATCAACGGAGTTGACAAAGACGTCATACTGCTTCACCACTTTCCATTCTCACTAGAAGGGAAAGTAAGGAAGTGGTTCTACACTCATCAAGATAACATCAACAACTGGACGAACTTGTCAGATGCCTTTCTATCAAAGTTTTTCCCTATGGGTAAGACAACTGCCTTAAGAGGAAATATTGTCAGTTTCTAACAGCAGAAGCAAGGGAGCGTTTCCAAAGATACATATCAGATTGTCCTCACTATAGAATGGCCAGATGGTTACTTATGCAGACCTTCTACCATGGATTAACACAGAAGGCTGGTGAGTGCCTAGATGCATCTGCTAAAGGATTGTTTTTGGAGCTTACAATTGGAAAAGCAGAGATACTTTTGGATAAGATAGCAGAAAATCAAAGCTGGTTCCAAGATAAAGCTCAACAATGTCATCAAACTAAAGAAATACCAGAAGAAGTAAATGCATTATCAACCAAGATGGAAAATTTGCTCCATTGGATTGACCAGAGGGCCAAGTTCAAAGAAGATCAAAGGGCCATTGAGACAGCATACAAATATCAACCTACTTCGAGTCAACCCAACAGCAAAGGTATGAATTCAGGTAACACTTTAAAGCAACTTTCATTAAAAGAGATAATTGCTCAACAAACCAAAACTAATGATGAAGTTAAACAAAGGCTAGATACAAATGAATCATCTCTAAAAGATATACACAATAAAATGGATTTTCTATTAACTGCTTTTGATGAGCAAAACACTCTCAATAAAAGAGTAGAGCTTAAATTAATAAAGTTAGCTGCTGCATTGCCTGTTGCCACAAACATTAGCAGGTAAAGAACATAACTACTAGAAGAGGCAAAGCCACCAGGGATCCCCCATACCCAAAAGAGAAACAGAGAACATCAGCACCAGTGCAACCAGTAGTAATAGAAGAAGAAAGCCCAGTTGAAGCAGAAGATCTGCTACAACCACCAAGTACTGGAGAAATGAGGAAAGATTTTTACGACACCAACTATTTGCCATTTCCCAGAAGAAACAGAGGACTGCAGTCGGATGAGCAGTTTGGTAAGTTTGTAGAGGTCATTCAGAAATTATATGTCAACATACCTCTACTTGATGCCATACAGGTACCCACATATGCAAAGTACATCAGAGATATTCTTAACAAGAAGAGACCACTGCCCACCACTGAGGTTATCAAGCTGACAGAAGAATGTAGTACGGCCATCCACAATAAATCACTAAGGAAGAAGAAGGATCCAGGGTGCCCCACTATTGATTGCTTAATCGGAAACGAACATTTCAACAATGCACTTTGTGACCTCGGAGCAAGTGTCAGTGTGATGCCAGCATCAGTCTACAAGAAGCTTGAGCATACGACCCTAGAACCAACATCAATGTGCCTGCAACTAGCAAATCAATCAGTTCGACACCCGTTGGGCATCGCTGAAAACATTCTAGTCAAGATAAGAGACATCCTTGTGCTAGTAGACTTTGTGGTACTGGACATGAGTCCCGACTCAAAAGTGTCTATCATCCTTGGAAGGCCATTTTTGAGCACAGCCAATGCCCACATTGATGTCAGAAAGGGAGAAATCAAGTTCAACATAAACGGACAAGGAGAACACTTTACATTCAAGCCCAGACCAGAGAGAGACTCTACAGTGAAGGAAGTTCATGAAGAAGAACCACTGGAGACATCATATCCAGAGGAAGGTAATTTGGAAGAATAAAAGATTTAGAGGTTCAGCTTGGGGGACCTAAAAATCCCAAACCCTCGCCGGGAGGTAAATCGGTATTTATCCGCATCATTAAATTCTTGCATAATTAATTCCTGCATTAGTCATATTCATTCATAGCATTATTATAATAATCAAAAGCCCCATATAAATAATATTTATGGTGTGTGACAACCCATATTTATTAATTATTGTGGAGGCACAAAAATATTTTCCATTAACATTTCAATAAGTTTCAATTCTCATAGATTTTCCTGCATTATATTTAATTATAGCGACCTTCTAGAAGCATGACCCACACCCCTTGGGTCCCACATGTCATACACCACACCTCACATACATCCCACCACATTATTTGATCCACCAACATATCCCCACTCACCAACATTTTTCCACCAACCAACCAGCACCCATGAATTATTACTCTGCGTAAGAGCCAAGCAAAGGAGGGAATAGAAAAGTTGCAGCCAGGATGGCCACCAAAGGTGGGCGCCCTCCCACCTACAGAGGGCGCCCGCCCTGTCCCCCCATCCTCCTATAAATTGCCACCTCCTGCCTCCATCTCCATCACACAAGGAATCCCGAAAACCACGCAAGTTTTAGTTTCCAGAGAAGGAGCTCTTGTAGTGAAGTGAGAAGGAGAGTAGAAGGGAAGAGAAGAGTGGAAGAGAGGTTGGTAGTCTTTGAGTGAGAGGTTCACCTAGTAAGTAGTGATCCCGCTGTCTAGAGCGGAAGTAAAAGTTGTTTAGGGGGAGGTGCTGCCAAAATAAAAACTTGTCTTTGACGACTAACCCCTGTGTTGACGGTCCTTAAGTACCAAATTTAATTATCAAATCAACAAAGAAAAGGAGCCAAATGCAACCAACACCCAGACTTAGGGTTTTATCTGACAGAATTGCACGAGTTTTGATGTTTGTCTATTTCTGCAGGGGGTTATCAGGAAATATGGAGAAAAGGCCCACACGTCGGGTTTACATAGAGATATTAACGTGCCGCGAAATTTTCTATCATCTAGAAGACTCCAGAAGCCACGGGAACGAACGGGAAGCCGAGCGGGCTCGGGGGCAGGGCGCCTGCACTCCCCCCTTGGGCGCCCGCCCATCTACAGTAACCAATCAGGTTCCGTCTCGTGGATTATGCTCCACCGAAATAAAGGATTAAGGAAAACCATGTGGTTAATGTCGGTTTGATCCGACGGCCCAGATTCACTTGAGGGGACTATATAAGCAGACCCCTGGCCCCTGGAGGAGGCAACCCCCTTGATCCCTATTCATTATTCATAGATAGAGCAAAAGCTAGGGTTTGGAGATGAGAGCTCTCCTCTCTTCTCTAAACTAGAGTAGATCTAGATAGTAGCGAGATGGAGAGCGAGGGAGGATTGGAGGAGAGGCCGGCCTGTCGGTTCTTCCTCTGGTTGTACTTCGCCATGATCAAGCTCTAATCAAGCTTGCTCATGGGATGACTCTGGTAATCTACTTCTTATTTCATTATGCAATTACTATCCATGTATGTTCTGGTTCACAACTCTTTTGAGTACTTTAACCTATAGGACGCTATAGGTGTGAGTTGTAGTATAGGTGTAAGCGTGGTGCTTAGACCTAGATTACTTGTGGATATCTCCTGTCTAGCCGGATCGTGTGGTAGGCCGCATACGTGACAGTTACGTTGGTCCCCTGTAGTCCAACTCCTGTTAGCAGGACTGGTAGGGTTTATCGGCCTATGGATAAGCATCCTTTGTGGTGTATTCTTATCACATGGTTTGTCCCAAACATAGAGATACCCCTTTGAAGTAGAGAAACTATAGTTATCCTCTCTATTCTCCTACCGTCGCCCATATACTAGATTGCTCTACTCTCTATTCCCATATTATCACCCATTGCTACCTTACCTTGAATATTGTTCTTATTCAATTCTACCATCTTTCCTATTTACACCTACCTACCTATCTTGGTTAAGTTAGAGCGTAGATCAGTTCTCCCGTTTCCCTGTGGATACGATAAAACCTTTAACCGGGTAAAAGCTACAACGGTATCCGTGCGCTTGTGGATTTATCTGTGTGCGTATAAATACCATAGTACACTCTAGTGCCATGATGGGGACGACAACCTAGTATTCAAGTGGTGTTAGCAAGTGTCAACAAGCATTTTTGGTGCCGTTGCCGGGGAAATGGTTGTTGAGTTGACTACGAACTAGCTTAATCATTTTCTAATAAATAAATAAAATATATATTTTTCCTTTTATCCTTTGCCTTATCTCTGCTATTCATTCTTCTTTTCTAATCCTTGATCTCTGGTCTTTCATGAATTTAAACATGTCTATCTATCAGTTTAATAGACCTACGGGCACACATCTCGAACCACCAAAATCTTCAAAGCCTATCATAGCATCTAGTTTTGAGATAGACCCCGAATAAATAGAATTTGTTCAAAAACAACCTTTCTTAGGAGAAGGTGAAGAAAACCCATACACACACCTTAGAGAGTTTTATCGAGTATGTGACCTCCTTCGCATAAAAGGCATGTCCGATGAGACCCTTAAATGGAAGCTCTTTCTGTTCTCTTTAACAGGAAAAGCTAGACATTGGTACAAACTCAAAGTAGCGAGTGTTCATGGAGATTGGAAAGAGTTATATAATAGTTTTCTTTTTAAATATTTTCCAATCTCCAAAGTGGCGGAACTTCGGCATGAGATTATTTCTTTTAGACAATTGGAAGAAGAATCTCTTGGCAAATCATGGGACTGCTTTATTAACCTTACTCTCACTGGCCCAAAGCTTTCTATTCCAGAAGAAGTTCTTCTAATTAACTTTTTTGAGGGCCTTAGTAGGGAAAATAAGCAAACCTTGAATACAGCCTCTAGTGGATCCTTCTATCACCTACCTACTAGTGAAGCTAAGGATTTAATTGATTCATTGAGTGGAAAGTTTCCTAGCATTTATATCCATAAGAAAGAGAAAGAACCAGTTCCTAGACAAGAAGAAGAAGTTTTGATAGCCAGATCACAACCACTTCAATCCCAAACTTTATCTATCAATCCTAAACCATCGATACCCCAAAATTCTCCAACGGAGGAAGGAATTCCAACCTTAAATCTTTCAGATGTTGATGGTTTAGACTTCTGGTTCCATAAGAGACCTTCGAGCAGGGATAATTCAAATCCTTGCAATAATGGTTCTCTTAGAGAATGTCCTGGTTCCTGTTATGAAGAAGTCGAGGATGACATATCATGTGAAGGAGAGCTAAACCATATAGAAGATTCTATTTGCTCCCCTTCCATGTTCACAAAATCTAAATCCATCCTTGACCTTAGAGACCCCTCTTATCCCTCTCCTTTTAAGTCTCATGATGATCCTAACAATCCATCAAGACGATCAAACCATAGGAGTCATAAAAACCACGAGGATCAAACCAACACGATCAATCTCTTGGCAAATCATGGGACCGCTTTATTAACCTTACTCTCACTGGCCCAAAGCTTTCTATTCCAGAAGAAGTTCTTCTAATTCACTTTTTTGAAGGAGAGATAAGCCATATAGAAAATTCTAACACCTCCCCCTTCCTGATCACAAGTTCTAAATGGCTAGAATGTGTAGAATGGATGGATAAGGAAGAAGCCTTAATGGATTCGGACTCTGGCTCAATTTCAAATGCTGAGTTCTTGACTCCCTTTGAAGATGAGATTCATCCAACTACAGAAGAGGACATACGTGAGACCAATCCAGGAGAAACTCCAAACATTCAGATTGGAGACGAAGATAACATTAATGAGCATGGAATTTATTTCATAGCCACTTCGTTTACTCCATGCTCATTTGCAACATCTTCCCAATTATTGGTCTCTCCAACATCACCACATTTGAGATCTCCACCCCCTCTTCCTTTCTATTTAAAAAAACTTTAAAAGGGCGGTTGTCGATGCATATGTCTATAATAAATATTGCAGATCTCGTTGAGTTGATCTTGATATAGGTCAGTGTTGGAAGGGAAACCACTTTGCCGACATAAATTGATGGTTTCCCAAGGACAAGCTTAGTGTCCTAAAATAAGCACTGATCAGATCGTAACATGAGCTTTCAATTATTTACAACATTACCTTGTGTATTGAGCATATAAGGATAATTGTAAAAATATTTCTTCGGGTATTCTTGTCACTAACCTTTCTAGGATTGGAGCAAGAAGATCGGATGAATGACAAGCACAAGGTATGTCCAACCAATCATCATACAACATTGAATTAAATTCATCCAAACTTGAATTTTGCAAAATTCAAGCTTGAGGGAGTACTTTACATAAAACATCATTTGCCATGTTGCTATGTTGGTTGTCCCTACCTTTGAGACATGCTCAATTTGTTAAATACTAATCACACTACTTCATCTCCACTTGAGTAGATCTCTGTAAATGCTCTCATGCTACCTTTATTTGCTTTAGTATATGTATAGGTTTGGAGTAGTTTCATTTATCTCTTCAATAAGCATGGTGCTTAGTTTAGGAATGATGATATTACTTCCAAGGGATTTTAAATTAAGCATGGTGCTTTGGTTAAAATGCCCTCCTAAATCAAATTAGACATGGTGTCTAGGTTGATTTTTGAGCCGATAGTATGCTATAGTAGATATTGGATATTTTGTTGGACTAACCCATGCAGGAAAACTCTCAATATTGACCTGGGAAGTCCTGAGATAAACTCACATTGGAGACACAGAGAGAGACACATCAAGTTTAACAATTTATACAAGGAAGACATAGCTCATAAGAGATGATCCATGGAGGGTGCCACAAACACGATGCACAACCGCTAAGAAAGGAAAGCTTCCACAAGGTGATATTGTACCATCACTCTTCGAGTAAGGTAACATATTAAGGTACTTGACTAACACATTTATAAGCTTCTCCTTGGTTCTGGCGTTCATATGAATAAAAGAGACAAACATGTATGATTTACAACTCTAGGTTAACCAACCCAATCGATTCAACATGTTTAGTCCTTCCACCTTTGTGATCCCACACTCCTAATCATATGAGCTAAAATGTTGCACACTCAATCTTTGGAAGATATATATAAAAAACATAAATATAGATAGATTATCTTTCCATTAGGTTGAGCGATCTGATCTGACAAATATTTTAAATGCTACAGTCATGATCTTATTATCCATAAACTTTGTGTTGCTCACTATGCTTAAAGTTAGAGAAGAACAAATACACTTTTGGTTCTGTTGGTGTTTTCTACCAACAGGGCCCATGCACTTGATCTCTGCCTTGTCTCTATGAGCAGGACACATTTTGAGAAACATGGAGGATTTTTCAACTCCCAGACTCTACCAAGTGAAGGACCTGGATGTACGAGCACAAACACACTGAGCAAGATACTGCCAACGCCACACTTCGAACTGCTGGGCAAACGAAGAACATAGGTGACACCGTATCAAGAGGTACAGACATCAAGGTCCACACCTGAATCAAATAACGCACCTGAAGAATGAACACGGTGAGAAGTCTTGTTCAGAAGACTTAAAACATTGAACCCCTGCCGAAAGGTAAAATCAGTAGTTATCCATATTTATCCTTTCTGCATTCCTTTTTTCCTTAAATTATTTACTTTCCTTAAATAGTTTGTTAGTTAATCATGCTATCTTGAAAAGAAATTAAAAAATGTTAAAAACAGTAAGCCCCATGTGAGTATGCTCGTGGCATAAAACCCATAAGTACATTCACTGTGGTGGCGTAAAAATAAAAATATTCATATCCTATAAAAATGAAAATATAAAAATAAGATTGTGATCCCACTAAAGAGAATAACATTTATTGAGGAGGCTCAATTTGATAAAGGCAAAGAGATTTTATGCTAACACTTAACCAGTTCCACAAAACTTTGTTGTCTATTTGAGCTCCACAGAATTCAAGGATCAAAGAAGACTAGCAAACGGAGGACATCCTAATCGCTGTCAGGGTGCTGCCGACATTAAAATACACCTCCACCACCTGCTAGCTACATCAGAAGAAATTACGTCAAAATCCAGCTTGGGGGAGAGCACCCCCATTTATCCAGCTAAGTGTTTCTACTCGCGTTTATACTTTACTCAAATAATAAAAAGATGCATAATCATAAAAACCCAAATAAAGATTTTTGTACATATATATATATATCTTTGCTTAGTTTGCTAAATAAATAAATAAATGAAGTTTGCTATGAACCCTCATGATAAGCTCTCATATGGAAATGATGAATAGTTGCTCTGCCGTGACTGGATCTCAAAATTGAAATCTCTCTCAAGTTTAGGCATGATTGTTATGAATTAAGATTTGCTCTAAACCTGAACTTGTGGGAAGAGTACTTGATCTAAAGTCTAAGTCGTTAACGGATATGATATGGGAAGGTTGAGTTGTTGTTTATCTGTTCCTAGAGATGCTAGCTCGAGAATTTTATCTTTGAAAATCTTTAAAATGTTGCATGATGAGTTCCTATATGATGAGAGTTTAAAATTCTAGCACAGCCAAATATACATACTTATTAGACTATGAACCATACAATTACTTTTTACTACTTATGAGCATTGAGTGTGGTCAAGCTGTGTCGACCATTAGGAGCTTGTCATGCGGTTAAAATCAAGAATCACTTGCACGTTCACTCATACATGCTACTTCTACTCCAGATGTACGCATCCACATACATCCACTCATTTCCATCTCCAGATTCACCCAAAATTATTCTACTCCTATCCGGGAGAGAATAGCCAAAAACATTATCCCATTACTGCTTTTTCTTGTGAAATAAATGCTCGAGATATTTTGGTTACTTCCACTTGCTACATTACTCTAGGAGGGTGAGTGCTCTGAAAAAAAGTGAATACGAGGTAATAAAAAGGGGCAAGTGCCCGGAACCTCGAAAGAAAAAAAAGGTGAGACGAGAGGTAAAAATGGACAAGTGTCCGCCAGTAGAATTAGGTGTACAAGATACCCACCTGAGAAAAAAAAAGAAAATATAGAGCATCTCATTCCCCTCAAAAAAACTTCAAAGTGCAAGAAAGGTATGTATCCCCTCAAAAGAGCAAAAGTAGAATTAGACTTCCACCATTGTTATCACCATACACCAATTATTCGCCACACATGCACATCTTGATTTGACTTATTGACTTATTTCTCTGGATCCATGGTTTGACTATGCAATAAATGTCTTGTAAGTATGTATGCTTTATCTCCCACCTATGAGCTCCAGATATCAAAACCTTATTAGAGTAGGATGAGAGAGAAGGCAATATCACTATGCCTTATACCACAAATACTACATACTTTGAGAGAAGGCATATACCATCACTGCCTTGTAAGGATCGAGAAATACCACAAAAGAGAGAATTAAGAGAGTCATACAAGGAATCTCTGAGTTTTATTTGAAAATCTGCAAAAACTCCAGAGCTATAGTTGATCAAGAACAAGAGACATGGCGCTTGACTTGACCGTTCTATCTTTTAACTGCTCAAGACATAAGTGACGGTTGCAAGCCCCATGGTGAAAGGTAAAATGAGTAAGTTTTAAGTCTTAACAGTTTACTCTAACTCAGAGATGAGATCTTGCTTGAATGCATGTGTACTCTTAAGGCATGAAACCACTACATAAACTCTTGAGTCCATCCTTGGTCAGGGACGAGCAAGAGGTATGCTTGGGGGATTTGTTGACGGTCCTTAAGTACCAAATTTAATTATCAAATAAACAAAGAAAAGGAGCCAAATGCAACCAACACCCAGACTTAGGGTTTTATCTGACAGAATTCCATGAGTTTTGGTGTTTGTCTATTTCTCTAGGGGGTTATCAGGAAATATGGAGGAAAGGCCCACACGTCGGGTTTACATAGAGATATTAACGTGCCGTGCAAATTTCTATCATCTAGAAGACTCCAGAAGCCACGGGAACGAACGGGAAGCCGAGTGGGCATTCCGTCTCGCGGATTATGCTCCACCGACCTAAAGGATTAAGGAAAACCATGCAATTAATGTCGGTTTGATCCGACGGCCCAGATTCACTTGAGGGGACTATATAAGCAGACCCCCTGGCCCCTAGAGGAGGCAAAACCCTTGATCCCTATTCATTATTCATAGACAGAGCAAAAGCTAGGGTTTGGAGATGAGAGCTCTCCACTCTTCTCTAAACTAGAGTAGATCTAGATAGTAGCGAGATGGAGAGCGAGGGAAGATTGGAGGAGAGGCCGGCCTGTCGGTTCTTCCTCTGGTTGTACTTCCCCATGATCAAGCTCTAATTTATTTCATTATGCAATTACTATCCATGTATGTTCTGGTTCACAACTATTTTGAGTACTTTAATCTATAGGACGCTATAGGTGAGAGTTGTAGTATAGGTGTAAGCGTGGTGCTTAGACCTAGATTACTTGTGGATATCCCCTGTCTAGCCGGATCATGTGGTAGGCCGCGTAGGTGACAGTTACGTTGGTCCCCTGTAGTCCACCTCCTATTAGCAGGAATGGTAGGGTTTATCGGCCTATGGATAAGCATCCTTTGTGGTGTATTCTTATCACGTGGTTCGTCCCAGACATAGACATACCCCTTTGAAGTAGAGAAACCATAGTTATCCTTTCTATTCTCCTACCATCGCCCATATACTAGATTGCTCTACTCTCTATTCCCATATTATCACCCATTGCTATCTTACCTTTAATATTGTTCTTTTTCAATTCTACCATCTTTCCTATTTACATCTACCTATCTATCTAGGTTAAGTTAGAGCGTAGATCAGTTGTCACGTTTCCCTCTGGATACAATAAAACCTTTAACCGGGTAAAAGCTATAACGGTATCCGTGCGCTTGCGGATTTATCTGTGTGCGTATAAATACCATAGTACACTCTAGTGCCATGCTGGGGATGACAACCTAGTATTCAAGTGGTGTTAGCAAGTGTCAACACCTTAGACTACAGACATTTCAGATAGATGACCACTTACGTTTTTTATCTCACATTTTCCACTAGTTGTTTGTGTGTCAACTTTTGTCTGCAGGATGTTCAAGAAGGTGAAGAACGCAAGGAAGGCCCTCAAAAACATTAGTACGAGGAGCTCATCCCGACACTCCTCAGAGATGAGCATCGATCCGACGCCCCTGCAAGCTCCGTCATCTTCATCAGATACGCGAGTCAAGGTCCTCCTCAAGACAGGAGACCTTGGACTGAAGACCCATAGGGAAAAAAAGTTTTCCAGCAGCTAAAGAATAAGGATTTCATTCACACCCCCACTCTTGATCCTATCATGCTACAAGAAATAGGTATGGATACTGAATTTGATTTGATTTTCTAGATGGTGGGATGGACAAATTTTTGGAACATAACTAAGTTGGGTTCCTGTCTTCTCACCCTTGAATTTTTTTGCACTTTACAATACTATGAGGGGGGAATTGCTATTCGGATGTTCAAACAAGACATTATGTTGTCTTGGAGAGAACTGAGCGACCATCTCGGTTTCTCTTCAAGATGCATCTTGGACATTTACTCTGACTTACCCAATTTTGAAAGACACCAATTCTGGAGAGAGATATCTAGAGATGAGTTTTATAGCCAAGCCCGAACCAGCGACATGGAACACCCAACTCTTAGGATGTTCCACAAATGGCTCGGGTACAATCTTTTCCATCGTGATGATATTAGAAAAGTAAGAGTAGGAGATTTACAACTTCTATATGCTGCTATAAATAAAATACCCACTTCACCTGTTACTCTTTTGGTTTCTCATTGGCTTAGTATACCTAGTCTTCAAAGACCTGTCGGTTGTACTTCACTCGTCACTCGTCTAGCCTCTAATCTTAATTTGCTAGAAAACTCATCATTGGAATTCATAGATGAGTTACGAATATATCATGAATATGACACATTTAGGCAAGCTCCGATGTTGAAAAAAGAGGAGAACATAATGTATATGTTATACGATAATAAAGGCAAGATTCGGTTACCTAACCCGAATCTTGGCCTCTATGTTGTTCAAAATTTTTTGATTGAGATTGCAGTGACACCGGTAAACTAGAGAGCTCCACAATGAGTGGCATCTGAATGGATGACCACCCATCAAGAACGCACCTGATATGGAGCTGATCCCGGGCCGGAAGAAGCAACGCACCTGCATTATTGCGACTACAACCCCCGAGTCCTTCGGGACCCATGGGTTCGACATGCTCAGCCACAAGAGCCAACACACGAGACATGGCCGGAGGGTCAAGATCACCAGTGGACAAACCCGCCTTTCCATATTGGCAGGTACTCCACTGATCCGTTTGGAGCTTAAGGGTCCAGACCCCCACCCCAATTTGATGCAGGATGGTACTCCGACGCCTCTTATGCTTTCACGAACGACTACTACCAAGAGGTCGGCGTTTTCTTCACCCGTACCGACAACACCCTCCTCGACATCCAGAACACGCAAGCAGAACATGGACGACTCCTGGAACAACAACAAAAGTGGAACCAGGACCACATCACTACAGTACAAGAACTGAGGCAAGACACCACGACAATGAACGACAACATGATGCGATTCTAGAACATGATGCGATTCTAGAACATTGGGTAAGACCGACAACCACATCCATCTTGGGGGAGTTCCTCCCCATTTTATCAAGTAAGTTTTTATTTGCTCTTCTTATTTATTCTTTTCTATTTTGGTGTTTTATTTATCTTAAAGATAAAAAACTTAGAAAACCCAATAAACTACTGCATTCTATAAACATGAAAACAAAATAAAAAGAGTGTGTAGATAAGTGTGCTTTATTTTCCCTGCTAAGTGTTAATCTCTAGAAAAATAAAAAGACCAAAAAAATGCCTGATGGAAATGATGAACAGTTGCTCTGTTTGCTTACTTTCAAGTACCTAGCTTTTATATTAGAGTTCTTCCAAGAATTACTAAAAACTAAAATTTAATATCTATGGGAAGCATGAACGTAAAACTAAAGTCTAGGTAAGAGAAAGGCATGATATAAAGTTTAAGCTACTGTTTATCTTGTTCCTACAACACTGAGTTCTGGAGATTTATCCTGAAAACTTGCAAATCACATGATGAGTTCCTAGTATGACAAAATTCCTACCACAGCCATACTTGCTATAACATCTTTTGCTACTTGTATTCACATTGAGTTTGATCGAGCTGTGTAGACCCTTAGGAGCTTTTCATGTGGTTAAATTAAGATATTCACTTGCACACATCCACTTCACCATTCACCACCATTCATTAAAAAGTTGCTAAAAATATTATCACTCACTGTCCCAAGTGTTGTTATTCTCTCTCTCCAAAAAGATTCAATGCAGAAGAGGCATGGGTTATGCAAAAATATGCGAGGAAATAAAAAGGGGCAAGTGCCCGGAACCTCGGAAAAGAAAGAAAAAGAGTGAGACGAGAGGTAAAAATGGACAAGTGTCCGGAGTAGAATTAGGGGGTACAAAAATGCCCATTTGAGTGGAAAAAATGGACAAGTGTCTGACAGTAGAATTAGGGGTATTTACTACCCACCTGAGAAAAAGAGATAGCCCATGTTCTCCCAAAGCAAAGATCAAAGAAGAGGAGAGATAGCAATATGAGGAGCAATGAGAAGTAAGTTATATTATCCCTTATACACTTCCACCATTACTATCATTTACTCCACCACACATGCACATCTTGATTTAATTATATGCTGAGTTCCTTTGGATCCATGGCTGGATTAGACAACATATGTATGAGCTGTTTTTCGCTCCTATGAGCTCCACTTAAATATTCCATTAGCTATAGGTAAGTGACATTTTTGGGAGACTTGAGAGAATCATTGCTGGGAACTCTGAGTTTTATTTTTGAAAACTTATGCAAAACTCCGGAACAAAGGTGAAGTATAGACAGGAGGAATAGTGCTTGACTTAATTATTTTGTCTTTCAATTACTTAAGACTTAAGTGCAGTTATTAAGCTCCATGACACTTCACTCTAATCTGGAAGAATTTTTATGAAAGCATGTGTGCCTGTCAGGAAAGAAAACATCTAAGCAACTTCTGATCCATCTGAGTTTAGTTGTCTGCTCAGGGACGAGCAAAGGGTATGCTTGGGGGAGTTTGTTGACGGTCCTTAAGTACTATATTTAACTATAAACTAAACATAGAAAAGGATCAATATGCACCAAACACCTGGAATCAGGGTTTTATCTGACAGAATTCCACGAGCTTTGGTGTTTGTCTAATTCTATAGGGGGTTATAAAAAAATATGGAGAGAAGGCCCACATGTCATGTTTACAACGAGATAATTACGTGCCGTGCAATTTTCCTTAATCTAGAAGAGTCCAGAAGCCACAGGAACGAACGAGAGACCGGACGGGCTCGGTGGCAGGGCACCCGCCCTCCCCCCTTGGGCGCCCGCCCTGGCCTCGGGGCCAATCAGGTTCAACTTCGCGGATTATACTCCACCGACCTAAGGGATCAAGGAAAACCGTGCGATCAATGTCGGTTTGATCCGACGGCCCAAATTCACTTGAGGGGACTATATAAGCAAGGCCTCTCCACCCTAGGGGGAGAGAGGAGAAATCATTATTAGAGAAAGCCATCAAAGTTAGGGTTTAGAACTTCTCTCCCACAGAGAATTAGAATTAGCTACTCCCTAAACCTTCAAGTTCTATAGGATTGATTAGATAGAATTAGAGAAGTAGAGCCTAGCGCTCTGGATTCAGATATTCGTTAATAAAGATTGGTATTATTTCATATCTTTCTCTACTACTTTATTCTAATTGCATTATGTCTCTATTTATTATGTTTTTAGTTTGCTCTAGTTCTATATTTGATATAGTTATGATTGATAATGAGTTTATGTATAAGTTTGCAAAGCGATTAGCTATTGACTCACGGGAGTTAAGTGGTAGATCACATGTGGGCGTGGTGCTTAGATGCTATTTACCTGCAAATGTATCCTATTGGCCGGGTCATGTGGTAGTTCGTGATAGTGACAACTTCGTTGATTCTTATATGGTCCACCCTCCGTTGATAGGACAGGCAGAATTTGTATTGCAGAGTAAGTCTTGCGATGTTCTGATTTACTTTAGCAATGTTCCTTTTACATGAATGAAGAGTCTTTTATGCTATATATGATCTTGTAGATAACTAGAGTAGATTGTGACTTAATAGATAGTAGATAACTTAGAATCCATTCTCTAGCTAATCCGACGTCACCTTACATATATGAGGAGTAGTCTATTTTCTAATCGCTGTGTTTTTTACCCATGAGCTTATATTTTATTATCATTATTATTATGGCTTACCCCCTGCCAAAGTAAGTAACTGTGTAATGACTTCCTCATTAGTAATCATGTTCTTGCAAGTTTATCTCTAAGTCTATGCCTTGATAGATTTTATCCTTAGCTTCATTTCCATTGTTCTCTTAAGCAAAATTATAAATAACGATACCTGGAATACTTTCCTGGTGAAATGCTCAATGAGGTATTTTATCTGTGCGCTTGCGGATAGAATAGATTATTTTCTAGAGAGCCTTTATATTCATAAATACCTTTGTACACCCTTGCACCAAGCTGGGGATGACAACCTAGTATCTAAGTGGTGTTAGCTAGTGTCAACAATATCCTTCATGATCCCACACTAATCTCCCAAGGCAACACATCCCCATGTCTATAAACCAGTTCATACGGTGAACATTTAGTCGATCCATGAAAAGCCATCCTATAAGACAAGAGAGTTTCACTAAGTATTGAATGCCACTTCTTTGGATTTTCTCTGATCTTTTTCTTGATAATCTTAATAAGAATCTGATTAGAAGCTTCTGCCTGTCTGGCTTGAGCATAGTAAGGGGATGAATTAATCAACTTGAAACCTGTACTGGCAGCAAAGTCTTCAAACTCCTTAGACGTAAACATTTTCCCTTGATCAGTGGCAATAGAGTGAGGAACTCCAAATCTATAAATAATATGTTCTTGGACAAACTCAATCACATTAGCTGATGATGCCACCTTCAGAGGAATAGCTTCCACCCATTTGGTAAAATAATTTGTCGCTACCAATACAAATTTATGTCCCTTACTCGATGATGGAAATATTTGGCCGATTAGATCTATTCCCCAACCTCTAAATAGCCATGGTTTCACAATAGGATTCTGTAACACCCTAAATTTTGCTTTTTCGGAAATAGAGGAGAAATAAGTAATTATACATTTCTTTGTGCTCATGAAACATAGGGAAAATAATATTTTTCATTAAATTAAAATTTATCATAAGGCTTAGCAACATTGTTGTGCATACATGCTGTTGCATAAGATCTGATGTAATGTTTGATTGTTGCTCCTTTGTGTGTTGAGAGTAAGCAAAGTTTTTAAAATTGCGTTAAGTAGAACGATCTTCCTTGGTCGGTACATCTTTATCTTTATCTACAACCAAATTCCTTATTCCTCAGCTCAAGTTTTTATTAGGAGCTTCCTAAAATCTTTTCTTTGTCATCCAACTCACTCATTTTAGTTCCTCGTCCATCAAGCAATCTCTACAAACTTTTCGGAAAATTTTCTAGCTTTTGTTCTCACTCTTCTGTGAGCATGATCTAATTTTTAGATGCTCCAATTTATCTCATCATGAGCTCCAAATACTCTATTTGGGTTCCTCATGTTCCATAATGTCTCTGAGAATTTTCCCCGAATTTTCGGAGCTTTCGGAGTATTTTTCGTGGCTTAAATAATAATTCTGAACTTTTCTAGAATTATTTTATCCATGAAATTAATTAATTCCGAAAATAATAAATCTCTCATTTTTCTTAACGCTCAAGGCCCATGTCATTATTTATTAATGGGCTTTAATAATTATTTAGGTCTATTAGTAAAGATAAAGGGTGCAAATCAATTAGTACCATATCGCTAGTTGACGTGGAGGTGGGGAGTTTTTCTTCCTATATATATGTACCAACCCCTTCGGCAAAGCACACCAAAGACTACCATATGGGAAGCCTCTAATTTGAGAATTCCTAAGGCACTAAAATAAATTTATATTTTCTTCTCTACAACGTGATCGCCCTCAGTCCGGTGTCGATCCGCTAGTCGCCCTACTTTCCATCTCCGCTTCATACCTATCTGCGAAATCTCTATTGGTGAGTTTGTTTTCCCCGCATCAAATCGTGGTTGTAGGCTTAAGTTTCATGCTCGCCGGCTAGGAGCTCGCTGCTGCCAATGGCTGGCCGCCAGGCGTGTGCTCTGCTCCAATTAGTTTACCTTGGTTCTTAAATCAAAATACGTTTTCACTAATTACAAAATTGCCACCAGATTTGTTTAGCTCATAAAATTTTCATTTTAACTCTGATTTGATCCATTCAAATTGTGTTAGATTCGTAATCACAAGATCTACATGTTAGTCTCACTGTTTTAAAAGTTTACAACTTTTTATTTTCGTGATCCTATTTAATTAATTATTTTATTAAAGGATATCTTAGGAAAATCATAACTTCTTCGTTATAGCTCCGATTTTCGTGACCTTTATGTCTGTGTGGTCGTAGTGCAACGTAGATACATTTTATAAACTTATTCATCTTTATTTTCTACTATTGGTGTATTGTTCTAATTATAGGTTTGTTTGCTTTGTATGATTGCCTCTGGATGATTGTTGTTGATGTGATGACTGAGTTTAGACAGTGAGCTTTTACGTGGTGATCAAGAAGCAGTTTGTGGAAGGTTTGGAACTAAAAGAAGGATCTGAGTTTCAAGGCAAGTATAGCATGGGATCATCCTTGTTTCCTAATAACTTTAATCACACAATTCATATTGCATGTGTCTCCTTGATAAGGATTTTCTAGTATTGATCTTATACCTTGTCACCTATGGTTTTGCATTGGGTAGCTTATGCTAGTGCTCCACCAAACCATGATCTTGTAATTTGATTAATGGAATATGCAATAAACATTAAAAGAGGAATTTTTTTAGCAACTCTGGTAAAGAGGGCTGGAGCATTGGGCTATCCTATGGTGCTCTAGTTTCTCTCCATAAGGACTTATCTATATATGACCATCCGGGACTTACAGTACAACTGTGAGGGCTACATGGCTCTGGCTTTAGCTCAGTATGAGGACCTTTTCTAGCTTGTTAGTGGTTACCCGTGTGGCGCAAATGGGGAATAGCAGACCGTGGATTCCTGCGGGTGAATCACATGCATAGACTAATGAAACAAAGCGGCCCTAACTTGTTAGACGAACCTTTGAAAGGCTTCATAGTGAACCCTGCCAGCCTCCCTAGGAAGGGGGTTAAGAGATTAGCTACCTCGGGTGAAAGGGTAAATCACGACTCACAGTGAAAGTGTACAACCTCTGCAGAGTGTAAAACTGATATATCAGCCATGCTCACCGTCACGAGCGGCCTTGGACCAATACAGACTAAATGATCACTAATGGCAAATCATTAATGTTATTGTTGTTAATATATTGTTTATGCTATTCTTTATTCACTTTACATGATCATGAGTTTACTTCGGGACTCGACAACTTGCTGCTACTCATATGCTAAAATTGTGACAACTAAAAGCTACATGCAGTTAAACCAGTGTATAGCCTTTGAGCCTCATGAACCCTATGTTATTCTTGCTGAGTACAAGATGTACTTACGCTTGCCTTTACATTTTATTTGGATAAAAATCCTAGATGGGTACCAGATTGCTAGTTTGGAGAAGAGTTTAGGCTTGTGCTCAACCAGTCAGTTGTCCCTGTGGATTTGGAGCTTTTGCCTGAAGAACGGAGCATCTTTCCGCTGTTTGCTATCCAAGGTTATATCTTTTATATTAAGTTCGTTATATAATAAGCATTGACTATTGATATTACCCTTATTTGTGGCTATATGTGAATTTGACTTCCTGGGCTCACATATGGTGTGTATGTGGTTTTGTTCTTAAAACCGGGTGCTACAGATTCATAGCCAATGCTAGAGATTTTTGAATATTGCCAAATCTTTGGCACTCTTGACATCCTTTATAATATTTGAAGCAATCCTCCAACATGGTCGGCCAAAAATAACCCACTCTTCTAATCATCCACTTCATCTTATGAGCAGACTGATGAGAACTCCTTCATGAATCTCTCCCATCAGAATCTACCTTCTTCTTGGTTGAGACACATAAGGAGTACACCATCAACTGTTCTATGATAAAGCTGATCATTTAGAAGAACAAATTTAAGAGCTTTGTACCTCAATTTCCTAGATGTTGTGATGGATTTTTGAAATACTTGATGATATCATTCCTCCAATCTTCATCAGCAACAACCTTAGCGGCTAAAATTTCAATAATTTGCTAATATCCAGAACCACTTTGAGCTAACCAATTAGCCTCTTGATTTGGATTCCTGGGGATATGCTTCATAATAATAGAAGAAAAAGAATTACATTCTTCATAATATTTATTCAAGACATCATCTCTACACTTATATAGGCCGAGCAATTGATTAATCACTAACTGAGAATCACCAAAAACTTCAATACTCTGGGCCTTTACCTCATGTAGAAGTTGAATACCTTTGCTCTACTTGATTATTAGTAGATGTTGGTTTTATGGGAATAGCATATTCAAACCTCATCCCTTGTGGAGAAATCAATACAATACCGACACCACTCCATGCTCACAAGTACATCCATCAAAGAATAAAGCCCAAGCGGTTAACTCTAGCAATATTACCTCCCCCTCTCGATGATGAGTGATAAAATCAGCTATAGCTTGACCTTTAACTGCCTTAGCTGATTCATACCTTAAATCAAATTCTTATAATACAAGAATCCACTTACCAATTCTCCCATTCAAAATAGGCATAGATAGCATATGTTTGATTACATCAAACTTGGACACCACCGTGCACTCCGAAGACAACAGTAATGTCGAAGTTTAGTGCATGAAAAATACAAACATAAACATATCTTTTCAATGGGAGAATATCTAGTTTTTGCATCCAACAATCTTCTTCTTAAATAGAAGATAACTCTTTCTTTTCCCTCAAACTCTTAGATCAGAGCCAATCCAATATTATGATCACTGGCTGCTACGTACAACTTAAAAGGCTTTCCCTTCTGTTGAGGGACTAAAACTCGTGGAGATTTCATGTACTCTTTAATCTCATCAAATGCCTTTTGTTGTTCATTCCCCCACTCAAATTCTTGATCATTCTTTAATTTCAACAATGTAGAGAACAACAAAATCTTAGCTGATAAGTTTGAAATAAACCTCCTAACAAAATTAAATTTGTCGATCAAAGATTGCAACTCGTCTTTTGAAGTTGGAGGTACTATCTTGCTAATTGCTTTAAAACTTTTCTACCCAACTTAAATCCCTTTTTCATGACCATGAAACCCAAGAACTGCCTGGCTGATACTCCGAAAGCACACTTATGTGGATTCATCCTCAATCTATGCTTTCTAGCACACATGAGAGTTTTCTTGAGATCTTTCAAATGTTCTTGATACCTTTGGATTTCACAACCACATCATCTATATAAATTTCAACAATCTTGCAGATCAACTCATGAAAGATATAATTCATTGCTCTATGATAAGTTGCACTAGCATTTTTGAGTCCATGTCATAACTACGCACTCATATAAACCCAATGCACCAGGACATCTAAAAGCAGTCTTATGAATATCTTATTCTGCCATGAATATATGATTATACCGAGCATTACCATCCATAAAATTATTTACTTTGTGTCCTGCCGCTACATCAACTAACATATTAGCAACAGGCATAGGATAACTATCCATCAGGGTAGCTTTATTCAAATATCTAAAATCAATGCAGACTCTTACTTTACCGCTTTTCTTATACACAGGAACCACACTTGAAATCCATTCAGCATATCGACATTGCTGAATGAATTTTGCTTCATATAATCGAGTGATTTCTGCTTTAGCATTGACCATTACCTCTGGTTTAATTCTCCTTGGAGCTTGCTTAAAGGGTCGATACGCAAGTTTAATTGGTAGGCGATGCTCAACTAAACCTCTATCAAGATCAGGCGTTTCATAATATTCCCAAGCAAAACAATCTTTATATTCTTTTAGTAAAGTTATCAATTCTTGCTTATACTCAAGATCTAATTTTGCACTTACATATGTCGGCTTAGGCTTATCACCATCTTCTATATTTATTGCCTCTAGCTCATCGGCCGACATAAACCCTTTGCCCATCTTGCCTTCATCTTCATCGACTAAAGAATCCATCCATTAAAACTCTAAGAGCCGACTGCTTGTATCGGCTGTTGATTATCATCAAACACCTTGATGACATCTCCTTCGTAAACTTTCTTAGATAAAAATTCCATGCCCTTGAAATTCCACTCATTTGTTCCAGCATAAGAAATACTAACAGAAGAATCAGCTGCAACAACTTCTACATCATCCACAATCCACTGAATCAAACTGTGATGCATGGTGGATTGGATCTAGCAATTAGCATGGATCCAATCTGTCCCTAAGAGCAAACTATATGTGCCTTTAGCATCAACCACAAAGAAAGTAGTAGGCAAGCTCTTACTACCAACTGTCAATTTGACACATATAGCACCTTAGATTATTGAAATGTTGCCACTGAAATCTGTCAATCTCATATCGGTTGGACAAAAATCTTTTGTCCTCTTACCGAGCTTTCTTATTGTAGAATACGACATCAGATTGACACCTGCACCTCATTCGACTAACATCTTGGTTAATGGCTTCCGATCAATAAACCCTTTAAGATATAATGCCTTTAAATGTGCAATGCTTTTCAGGTTTCTCAGAGGTTGCATTTTCTGCTTGACAACCCCACTGAGCCACAGCTACTTCTCCATCTGATTCTACTTCATCATCATTGGCTCTAAATTCAGCAGACAACATAAAGATAGCAAAAATTTTAGCTAGTGCCTTACCTTTGTCTTTGTTATCTGTCTATTTATCTTGCCACACTTTATGTCTCTTTTGATGCAATTCATCATTTCTCAGATGTCGAACCCTCCTTTTCTGGCTTCTGGTAAGTCCACTTGGGCACCACTGATTTTTCTACCAAACTTATTCTTTATCGACGACTTCTTGATCAGTTATTTCTGTCTCGAGCCGTTCATGAATATTTTACACGCCGACTTGTTCTTTCAAAATTCAATCTTTCATGTACATTTCGGTGGTTGACCTTTGCTTGACAATACTCACAATAGTGATCACTGCATTTAGGACAATTATTGAGAGTTGGCAACTTCAGGCCTTCATTCCAGCAATGTTGAAAGAAAGGACAGTTCCAATGATACTCATTTTCTTCTTGAATTATCCCATATTCCTATTGATACCTCCAATAATCTCTTTCTTGACGCATTTGTTCCTTTTCTTTCTGTCTTTGCCACTTATTCAATAAAATTCTAATAGGGCGTCTACGCATTTCACCACTTCTAGAGGTTTCTGGAATACCCGATTGACTAATTTGTCGATCTTGTTTCTCCTTCATCTTTTGGTACTCAGCAGCTGATATTTGTCTTGCAGAATCTACTACTTTAGTTTCCTTAGCTTTCTCAGAAGTAAGCACCTTGAACTTCCCTTTTGGAAAAGAGGAAACAACCATATTTGCTGGGAAAGGATGTCCTTCAACACCCATACCTTTCTCTAGCCCAATCTTCCATTTGTTGATAGCTTGCTGGATAAGATCTCTGAAAACTTTGCAATCATTAGTGTTATGAGTATTAGAATTATGTTACTTACAATAGCTTTTCTTCTTACGTTCTTCAGCCGAAGGGATCCTATGATTTCCTGTCACCTTAATTTGCCCTTTCTCCAACAAATAATCAAATATTTTGTCAGCCTTGGTAATGTCAAAGATGAATTTCTTCTTTTCTTGTTCTGTTGATTGTTCTTGGCCCATGGAATATACTCAGAATATTTCCACACCCAATCCATAGCAGCTATTTCATCGTTTTTGACTTCATCACTGCGATCGACTAACTCTCGGTCAGACTCATGGCCAATGTTATTTACCTTCAGAGGCCTATCAAAGCGTGCAGACTTAAGCTGAGTTTCCATGCTAGATAATTTTCTGGCCGAAGGAACTAAGTTAGGACAATGAAACCCAATCTTCTCTTTGATAGCTGATATTAGTCCTCGAATTGCAATGCTAACCAATTCAGCTTAAGGTATAGCATTGATTCCTGACTTCTTTAAACCTCTACAAACAATGAATCGCGGGCTCATTGTTCTTTTGTCTCACATCGACTAAATCTGTAATGCCCTTTTCCATAACTCTAGAATCAAAGTAATGATGAAACTTGGTTCCTAGATCTTCCCATCCTTCAATGGAATTATGTGGCAAAGATGCAAACCACGAAAATGCTGGACGAGATTGGGAAAGAGGAAAGAACCTCACTTTGAATGTAGGCTCATCAGCAATTTCACAGTCGATACCGAAATTATTCTAGTAAATTTAACAAAATTTGGCAGTCTATATTACCAGACTTGATCGAACCATTGTATTCTTGGGCTTTAAACCAAACTGCCGCTGAACCATAGCAGTAAATTGGTTCATCAAATGATCTATTTGAAACTGGTTCCCGTGTTGACCATTCGGTTCTGGATACCTTTGATTCTGCATTCTTTGAGCATTTGGTTGATCAGGGTTTTCACAACCATAGTATGCTCAGCAACATAATGATAGCCAGGAGGTACCTCTCCAGGTGCTAATCTTCCTTGATATGGTGGAGCATTGAAGTCTCTAGCAATCCATCGGCTTTGAGGAGCAACTTTTGTAGCCGATTGACCATAGTCGAATATCGGCTGTTGCACTAACAGCTGAATAGTGTTGCAGCATTGAATCATATTTGCAAATTCTCCAAATGCATGATCTCCCGATGTGTGTCGAACAAATGCTTGCCTAGTCCCAGGAGGAACAGAATATGTCGGACCTCTATTCTGAATATCCAAATTGAAAGCCTCCTTAATAGCATTTGTAATACCGTTTAACAATACTAAATTATGATTAGCCAAGGTTGCTGCCATAGCTTGGCTCATAGTTTCATACATAGCATTATGCTGAATCTCCACACTAGGATCTTGCTCTCGGGAAAAGAGTCTTTTGAAATACCTTTGTCTCTATTCTTGCTGAAGGAAAGCAAACACTTCTCTTGGTACAGTCACAACCAAGTCCTTCCATTGATCTAGGAGATCAACCAATGTGACATTGAGCATGTTCTCGTTCTCAATGTTGTTGATTGTGGTCCCATGAAGCGTGCCAAAAGATGTGTTGGTGCAAAAATTGTTTTTTCACACCAACAATCTTGGGGGCTCTTAGAGGGAGTGTAGGAGCTGAAATCCTAGACCTCTTGAGCCACAAACACATGAGCTTGGTGAATTGATTCTGGGGCATGCCAGTCAGTTTGACCTGAAATTGACAAGGTAGAAATACAAACAATCAAATTATGGAACCTGCCGGTTATTGCCAGATAGTTCCGAAATATATGGCCTTAAGAAGCCATTGAACAAAGGAAATTAACTAGAAAGTCAACTCCCGATGATGATGTAGAAAAATAAATAATATAAAACACTTGAATTATTATGAAACATTTGCATCTTATGAGTAAATATGATCAGATTAGCTATTTAGCCGATACGATAAGTATGAATAAAAGATAGCTTACGTGCATTATCCTAAACATTCATTAAATAAACAATAGCTTATTAAGATTGATCTAAAGGCCCATGGTCTTAATAAATTACTTTCATAATTGTGTCGAATCTATATTTACCTAGTCTAAAGTCTAGTGAACTTCAATAAATCCAACACAGGTTACTAGTTCATTTAATGCACAAGTGGGTTCATGCATGCACGCTATTTGTTTAAGCTTAACTGGATCGACTATTTAGCCGATACAGGGCCATGAGGCACAAACATGATCTATTTACTTCATTATAATTAGATTTGATTATTGTTTCCAAATTAATCATAACAAACATAAATATCCTGAACGCACAACATGTAACAATCAAGATCAACAGGTTAATTATCTTAATTTTGCATGATGATCATTGTTGGCTTAGGGAGTATAACAAGTGTCTAGATGTGAATTTTGAACTAACTCGTTGAATCTTGATTGGGCAAAATACTGTTACAATAAATAAAAAATTAAGCTTCCAACAGTATTGATAACTTAATGAATCTATTAATTGCCACTTTAATAGAGCCGATAACTAATTTGAACCAATATTCATAAGAGATTGAAGCAACGCAACCTTACGAAATCCATATCGATAATTAGTTCATAATCAAGCTTGACATGAGTTCGAATGATGTAGCTATGAAAAACTAAACATGAACCATGACAATACTTACAAGCAAACCAATGGTCAAATCACCCGATGCAGCTCGATTTGTTGAAGGTCTCATCGAGATCTAGTTCTACTCTTACTCCTAAGGTTAAGCCGAAAAGGGTTATATTATGATTGTGTATCTTTTTACAAGGATCGAGTTCCCAATATTTATAGTCCAGAATCCTAGTTTCATGGACTAACACGACCTTTTCCTTAAAAGGTAACCTGGACTATATCTTACCTTTTCCTAATCGAGCCCGACACGTCTCCTTCGTCTTGCCTTGTTCCGACACCCTTCTGATCGACTAATTTCATTATGCCTCTGGTTTAGTCGATCCACTCATCCAGCCGTCCCTATCTGCGAAGCAGACCCACTAGCAGTTTTCTGACTTGCCAAAATTTGAGGTTAACAATAAGCGTCAGATAAACCATGTTCAATTATCGGATAATCCATATCCATCGGATTTCACCAATCCCATAACCTACACGGCATCCGCCTACAATTGGATTCAGATTATCCGTATCCACATGAATATTAAAAACATTTATCCATAACCATAAAATTCAGATTTAGAGGGGATCAGAGCGGAGGATTACCTATACCACATTCACCCCTACATGAGTATTGGTGGTCGGTTCAATTTCAACCCATTAATCAAACTAGTGGTTGAACCATTGTTGTTTTCTTTGGGAATACTTGTTTTTTCAATTGTGACGTGAAAGTTTGGGAAGGTTTAAGAGTTTTGGTGGAGCGTACATACAAATGGAGTAGGATTATGATTCCTCATTCTTTCCTTCTAGCATTAAGTCCCTATATTTTACAACACCTTCTACGCTATCACGTGCATGATATCACCACCGTCGAACTGGAGGATTCAACAACATAGGTGTAAATAGGAAAGATGGTAGAATTGAATAAGAACAATATTAAAGGTAAGATAACAATGGGTGATAATATGGGAATAGAGAGTAGAGCAATTCTAGTATATGGGCGATGGTAGCAGAATAGAGAGGGTAACTATGGTTTCTCTACTTCAAAGGGGTATGTCTATGTCTAGGACGAACCACGTGATAAGATTACACCACAAAGGATGCTAATCCATAGGCCAATAAACCCTACCCGTCCTGCTAACGAGAGGTGGACTACAGAGGACCAACGTAACTGTCACCTACGCGGCCTAACACACGATCCAGCTAGACAGGGGATATCCACAAGTAATCTAGATCTAAGCACCTCGCTTACACCTATACTACAACTCTAACCTATAGCGTCCTATAGATTAGAAGTACTCAAAAGAGTTGTGAACCAGAACATACATGATTAGTAATTGCATAATGAATTAGAAGTAGATTACCAGAGTCATCCCATGAGCAAGCTTGATTAGAGCTTGATCATGACGAAGTACAACCGGAGGAAGAACCGACAGGCCAGCCTCTCCTCTAATCCTCCTTCGCTCTCCATCTTGCTACTATCTAGATCTACTCTAGTTTAGAGAAGAGAGGAGAGCTCTCATCTCTAAACCCTAGCTTTTGCTCTGTCTATGAATAATGAATAATGATCAAGGGGTGCCTCCTCCAGGGGCCAGGGGGTCCGGTTTTGTAGTCCCCTCAAGTGAACCTGGGCCGTGAGATCAAACCGACATAGATTGAACGGTTATCCTTGATCCTTTAGGTCGGTGGAGATCACCCGAGAGAAAGAGTCCTGATTGGGCTCCAAGTCAGGGCGGGCGCCCAGGGCAGGAGGGCGGGCGCCCTGCCTCTGGCCCCGTTCGGCCTCCGCTTCCTTCCCGTGGCTTCTGGAGTCTTCTAGATCTAAGATAATTGTGCGGCACGTTAATATCTCTATGTAATCCCGACGTGTGGGCCTTTCTTCCGTATTTCCTGATAACACCCTGCAGAAATAGACAAACACCAAAACTCATGGAATTCTGTCAGATAAAACCCTAAGTCTTGATGTTGATTTGATTTGGATCCTTTTCTTTGTTTATTTGATAATTAAATTTGATACTTAAGGACCGTCAACAAACTCCCCCAAGCTTACCTCTTGCTCGTCCCTGAGCAAGGATAGACTCAGCAATGGATTAGAAGTTGTTGCAATATCTTAAAATTTTGACGGTACACATGCTTTTAAATAAGATCTCATCTCTGAGTTAGAGTAAACTGTCAAGAACTAAAACTTACTTACTTTACCTTTCACCATGGGACTTGTAACCGTCACTTCTGTCTTGAGTAGTTAAAAGATAGAACAGTCTAGCCAAGTGCCATGTCTCTTATTCTTGATCAGCTATAACTCTGGAGTTTTTTGCAGATTTTCAAATAAAACTCAGAGATTCCTTGTATGACTCTCTAAATCTCTCTTTTGTGGTATTTCTGGATCCTTACCAAGGCAGTGATGGTATATGCCTTCTCTCAAGATATGTGGTATTTGTGGTATAAGGCATAGTGACATTGCCGTCTCTCTCACCCTACTCTGATAAGGCTTTAATATCTGGAGCTCATAGGTGGGAGATAAAGTATACATACTTACAAGACATATATTGTATAGTCAAACCATGGATCCAAAGAAACAAATCAATAAGCCAAATCAAGATGTGCATGTGTGGCGAATGAATGGTGTATGGTGATGATGGTGATAACAATGGTGAAAGTCTAATTCTACTTTTGCTCTTTTGAGGGGATACATACCTTCCTTGCTTTTTGAAGCTTTATGAGCAGAATGAGATGCTCTTCTTTTTCTTTCCTCTCAGGTGGGTATCTTGTACCCCTAATTCTACTGTCGGACACTTGTCCATTTTTACCTCTCGTCTCACTTTTTCTTTCTTTCGAGGTTCCGGGCACTTGCCCCTTTTTATTTCCCCATTTATTTATTTTTATTTTCTTCTATTTTCTTTTTTTTAGAGCACTCATCTCTTGAGATAATATAGCAAGTGGTAGTAGCTAGATAGCTTGAGCATTTATTTCACAAGGGAAAACAGAAATATTTTTGGCTATTCTCTCCCGGATTAGGAGTAGAATATTTTTGGGTGGTTCTGGAGATGGACATGGATGGATATATGTGGATGGTACTTCCGGAGTAGAAGTAGCATATATGAGTGAACGTGCAAGTGAATCTTGATTTAACCACATGACAAGCTCCTAAGGGTCTACACAGCTTGACCACACTCAATGCTCATAAGCAGTAAATAGTAAATGTGTGGCTCAAAGTCTAGCAAGCATGTATATATGGCAGTGGTAGGAATTTAAACTCTCATCATACAGGAACTCATCATGCAATATTTTAAAGATTTTTCAAAGATAAAATTGTCTAGAATTCTAGCATCTCTAGGAACAGATAAACAGCAGCTCAACCTTCCCATATCATATCCGTTAACAACTTAGATTTCAGATCAAGTTTTCATCCCACAATTTTAGATCTAGAGCAAGGTTTAAATTATAACAGTTATGTCTAAACTTGAGAGAGAACTTCAAATTTGCAAATTAGGCAGAGCAACTATTCATCATATCCATGCTAGAGTTTTATTATTAAGATTCAGATTAGCATAGCCACTTTATTTATTTATTAAACACACTAAGCAAAAGATATATATATATATAAGCACAAAATCTTTATTTGTTTTTTCATAGTTTATGTATTTTAATATTCTAACATAATATAAGTATAAAGATAGGTAGAAATACTTAGCGAGATAAATGGGGGTGCTCTCTCCCAAGCTGAATTTTGACGTAATTTCTCTTGATGTAGCTAGCAGGTGGCAGAGGTGTATTTGAAAGTCAGCAGCATTCTGACAGCGATTAGAATGTCCTCCGTCTGCTAGTCTTCTTGATTCTTAGATTCTGTGGAGCTCAAATAGACAACAAAGCTTGTGGAACTAATTAAGTGTTAGCATAAATATCTAGCCTTCATCATGTTGATCTTCCTCAATAAATATTACTCCCTGTTTTTATATTTTTATTTTATAAAGCAGAAAAGAATTATTTATTTTATTTTTATGCCACCACAGTGAAGGTACTTATGGGTTTTATGCCACTCGTATACTGACATGGGGCTTTGTATTTTTTAAAACATTTTTATTTTCTTTTCAAGATAGCATGATTAACTAATAATCTATTTAAGGAAAGTAAATAATTAAAGGGAAAAGGGAATGCAAAAAGGATAAATATGGATAACTACCGATCTTACCTTTCGGCGAGGGTTCAATGTTTTAAGTCTTCTTAACAAGACTTCTCACCGTGTTCATTCTTCAGGTGCGTCATTTGATTTAGGTGCGGACCTTGACGTCTGCACCTCTTCGTTTGCCCAGCAGTTCGAAGTGCGGCATTGGCAGTATCTTGCTCAGTGTGTTTGTGCTCAAAGATCTAGGTCTTTCACTTGGTAGAGTCTGAGAGTTATAAAACTCCTCCATGTTTTGCTCGAAGTGTACCTGCTCATAGAGACAAGGCAGAGATCAAGTGCATGGGTCCTGTTGGTGGAAAACACCAACAGAACAAAAAGTGTATTTGTTCTTCTCTAACCTTAAGCATGGTGAGCAAGACAAAGTTGATGAATGATATGTTCATGAGTGTAGCACTTATAACATTTGTCAGATCAGATCACTTCAACCTTATGGAAAGATAATCTATCTATGTATATGTCTTTTTCTTTATATCTCTCAAAGATTGAATGTGTAACATTTTAGCTCATATGATTAGGAGTGTGGGTTCATGGAGGTAGTACTAGGAACAAGGATTAAAGGACTAAACATGCTGAATCAGTTGGGTTGGTTAATTTGGAGTTATAAATCATACATGTTTGTCTCTTTATTTATGTGAACGCTAGAACCAAGGAGAAGCTTATAAAAGTGATAGTCACATATCTTAAGATGTTACCTTACTTGAAGAGTGATGGTGTAGTATCACCTTGTGGAAGCTTTCCATTCTTAGTGGTTGTGCATCGTGTTTGTGGCACCCTCCATGGATCATCTCTCTATGATGAATGAGCTATGTCCTTCTTGTGCAAATTGTTAAACTTCATGTGTCACTCTCTTCGTCTCTGATGTGAGTTTATCTCAGGACTTCCCAAATCGATATTGAAAGTTTTTCTGCAGGGGTTAGTCCGACAAAAATATACCAATGTCTACACAAGCAGTTTTTAGTTCAATAACCGAACTAGACTCCATGTCTAATCAGATTAAGGAAGGCTGTTTAACCTAAGCACCATGCTTAATTTAAAGGCCAATAGAAGTATGTGCAGTACTTCCAAACTAACACTTACTAGTAAATAGACAAAGGTAACATGACAGCATTTATATAGATCTACTCAAGTGGAGATGAAGTAGTGTGATTAGTATTTAACAAATTGAGCATGTCTTAAAGGTAGGGACAACCAGCATAGCAACATGGCAAAGGATGTTTTTATGTAAAGTACTCCCCCAAGCTTGAATTTTGCAAAATTCAAGTTTGGATGAATTTAATTCAATGTTGTATGATGATTGGTTGGACATACCTTGTGCTTGTCATTCATCCGATCTTCTTGCTCCAATCCTAGAAAGGTTAGTGACAAGAATACCCGAAAGAATATTTTTTTACAATTATCCTTATATGCTCAATACACCAGGTAATGTTGTAAATAATTAAAAGCTCATGTTATGATCTGATCAGTGCTTATTTTAAGACACTAAGCTTGTCCTTGGGAAACCATCAATTTATATCGGCGAAGTTGTTTCCCTTCCAACGCTGACCTATTTCAAGATCAACTCAACGAGATCTGCAATATTTATTATAGACATATGCATCGACAACCGCCCTTTTAAAGTTTTTATAAATAGAAAGGAAGAGGGGGTTGGAGATCTCAAATGTGGTGATGTTGGAGAGACCAATAGATTGGGAAGATGTTGCATATGAGCATAGAGTAAATGAAGTGGCTATGAAATAAATTCCATGCTCATTAATGTTATCTTTGTCTCCAATCTGAATGTTCGGAGTTTCTCCTAGATTGGTCTCACCTATGTCCTCTTCTATAGTTGGATGAATCCCATCTTCAAAGGGAGTCAAGAACTCACCATTTGAAATTGAACCAAAGTCAGAATCCATTAAAGCTTCTTCCTTATCCATCCATTCTACACATTCTAGCCATTTAGAACTTGTGATGAGGAAAGGGCAGGTGTTAGAATTTTCTATATGGCTTAGCTCTCCTTCACTTGATATGTCATCCTCGACTTCTTCATAAAAGGAACCAGGACATTCTCTAAGAGAACCATTATTGCGAGGATTTGAATTATCCCTGCTTGAAGGTCTCTTATGGAACCAGAAGTCTAAACCATCAGCATCTGAAAGATTTAAGGTCGGAATCCCTTCCTCCCTTGGAGAATTTTGGGGTATTGATGGTTTAGGATCGACAGCTAAAGTTTGGAATTGAAGTGGTTGTGATCTGGCTATCGAAACTTCTTCTTCTTGTCTAGGAACTGGTTCTGTCTCTTTCTCAGAGATATAAAAGCTAGGAGACTTTCCACTTAATAAATCAATCAAATTCCAAGCTTCACTAGTAGCTAGGTGATAGAAGGATCCTCTAGACGCTGTACTCAAGGTTTGCTTATTTTCCCCACTAAGGCCCTGAAAAAAGTGAATTAGAAGAACTTCTTGTGGAATAGAAAGCTTTGGGCCAGTGAGAGTAAGGTTAATAAAGCGGTCCCATGATTTCCTAAGAGATTCTTCTTCCAGTTGTCTAAAAGAAATAATCTCACGCCGAAGTTCCACCACTTTGGAGATTAGAAAATATTTAGAAAGAAAACTACTATATAACTCCTTCCAATCTCCATGAACACTCCCTATTTTGAGTTTGTACCAATGTCTAGCTTTTCCCGTTAAAGAGAACGGAAAGACCTTCCATTTAAGGGTCTCATCGGACATTCCTTCTATGCGAAGGAGGTCACAAACTCGATAAAACTCTCTTAGGTGTGTGTATGGGTTTTCCTCACCTTGTCCTGAGAAAGGCTGTTTTTGAACAAATTCTATGTATTCGGGGTCTATCTCAAAACTAGATGCTATGATAGGCTTTGATGATTTTGGTGGTTCGAGATGTGTGCCCGTAGGTCTATGAAATTCATAGATAGACATGTTTGAATTCATGATAGACCAGAGATCAAGGATTAGATAAGAAGAAAGATTAGCAGAGATGAGGCAAAGGATAAAAGAAAAAAATATATTTTTTTTTATTTTTTTTAGAAAATGAATAAGCTAGTTCGTAGTCAACTCAGCAACCGTTTCCCCGGCAACGGCGCCAAAAATGCTTGTTGACACTTGCTAACACCACTTGAATACTAGGTTGTCATCCCCAGTATGGCACTAGAGTGTACTATGGTATTTATACGCACACAGATAATCCGCAAGCGCACGGATACCGTTGAAGCTTTTACCCGGTTAAAGGTTTTATCGTATCCATAGGGAAACGGGAGAACTGATCTACGCTCTAACTTAACCAAGATAAATAGATAGGTGTAAATAGGAAAGATGGTAGAATTGAATAAGAACAATATTAAAGGTAAGATAACAATGGGTGATAATATGGGAATAGAGAGTAGAGCAATTCTAGTATATGGGCGATGGTAGGAGAATAGAGAGGGTAACTATGGTTTCTCTACTTCAAAGGGGTATGTCTATGTCTGGGACGAACCACGTGATAAGATTACACCACAAAGGATGCTTATCCATAGGCCGATAAACCCTACCCGTCCTGCTAACGAGAGGTGGACTACAGAGGACCAACGTAACTGTCACCTACGCAGCCTACCACACGATCCAGCTAGACAGGGGATATCCACATGTAATCTAGATCTAAGCACCTCGCTTACACCTATACTACAACTCTAACCTATAGCGTCCTATAGATTTGAAGTACTCAAAAGAGTTGTGAACCAGAACATACATGATTAGTAATTGCATAATGAATTAGAAGTAGATTACCAGAGTCATCCCATGAGCAAGCTTGATTAGAGCTTGGTCATGACGAAGTACAACTGGAGGAAGAACCGACAGGCCGGCCTCTGGCCCCTTTCGGCCTCCGCTTCCTTCCCGTGGCTTCTGGAGTCTTCTAGATGTTAAATTATTGCAGGGCACGTTAATATCTCTATGTAATCCCGACGTGTGGGCCATTCTTTCGTATTTCCTGATAACCCCCTGCAGAAATAGACAAACACCAAAACTCGTGGAATTCTGTCAGATAAAACCCTAAGTCTAGATGTTGATTTCATTTGGATCCTTTTCTTTGTTTATTTGATAATTAAATTTGATACCTAAGGACCGTCAACACGCTTCAGTTATATGGATTGCAAACCTTCTCCAACACCCTATGACCCCAGCCTAATACTTCGAAAGAATAAAATTTTAGGTAAGGATCATCTAAGATACTCTCAAATTATTGGCTCATTAATGTACCTAGCCAGCACAACCTGCCCTGTTGTCTCATTTGTTGTAAGCAAGTTGAGTAGAGTTTCCTCTAATCCAGGAAGTGATCATTAGCGTGGTATTGATCGAGTAATGCGTTACCTCAAAGGTACAGTGAGTTATGCAATTCACTATTTAGGGTACCTAGGGGTACTTGAAGGATATAGTGATTCAAACTGGATTTCAGTAGCTGATGAGCTTAAGGCCACTAGTGGATACATATTCACTTTGGGTGGTGGAGCTGTAACATGGAGGTCTTGTAAGGAGACAATACTTACAAAGTCCATAATGGAGGCAGAGCTTACAGCTCTGGATACAGCCTCTACTGAGGCTGAGTGGTTAAGAGATATGTTGATGGACTTGCCTTTGGTTGAGAAACCATTTCATGCTATTCTCATATACTATGATAATCAAACAATGATCACCAACGTGAAGAATAGTCAAGATAATGGGAAAAGTCCAGCAAACATATAAAGCGTAGACTGATGTCTGTCAGGAAATTAAGAAGCTCCAGAGTAATAGCTGTGGACTACATCTAGACAGCTAAAAACCTAGCAAATCCCTTTACAAAGGGACTATCGCGCACCGTGATTGACAATGCATCAAAGGAGATGGGATTGAGACCCATGTGAGTTAACCTTAGTAGTAACCTAGCCTATGTGATCGAAGATCCCATGAATTAGGACCTGGGAAGAACAAGTTGTTAGTTAATGAGAGAGTACAACCGTTTTAATTTGACCCACTCCATTGGAGATGTAGTACTCTCATTTCTGTAACGCATGTTGACTTTGTCTTAATGTGTTCTGAGGCTTTATAGCAAGATACTGTCCTACAGAGTGTTCTTGTAAGAACACACCTATGTGAGCCCAACCTATGTGTGGGAATTTTTCAACGAGGTATAGGCGGATTGTTCTTTTCCAGTGGAATCAGACCGAAAGGAAAGTTTCTATTACTATGAACAATTCTTACAAACCAAGGGCTAGTATATAGATGCAAAAAAGGCTAGTATAGGAATCCAATCCACAAAAATTGAATTCTTTGTTTTTCCTCCGTTCCAAAGTAGGCCAAATAATTGAATCCTTTGTTTTTCTTCCCTTTCATTAAAGGAGGCTAGTGTTATACATGCTATGAATATGAAGTACTACTCATATCTGTAAGATTTTTTAGAAGAAAAAAGATGGTCCAATCTGCTACAGTGAAGTAAAAGATTGGTGACACGTACACAAACTGAGGGAAGATACGTGAACGCTCCCACTAATGTGACAAGACAGCGATTCATGTGCATTGTGGCACCCAAACCATCCTCTGCCTCGGTTGACTCTGAAGCTGTGGTGAAGCTGGCTCGGCACCGGCCTACTACCTCGGCCGTGTACCACCTCATCCTCCTACCGCACGGCGCCTAGAAGCTCCATCCAGTGCCGTCGTACGGTGCAGTGGTTGCGGCTTCATGGAGTGCAACTGCAGGTCATCCAGCCCTCCGCAACAACGATGGGCGGACACGCCGCGCAGCTCCGCGACACCTCACGTGATGGTGAACCCTGTCCCTGTCTTCCTGCCTGATTCTTCTCGCTCCACGTTGCCGCCTCCCAACTCCCCCCCCCCCGTCCCCCACCATTGATTCCATCAACCTCGTTGCCTCCTCCGGTGCCAACCCTCCCGACCCCCAATTCCCACCCCTTGTCGCCTCCCGTGACGCCACCGCTTGCCCCAACGCTTCCGTCATCATCGCCACCTCTGCCTCGCATCCGAACAACGGCACCACCCCCATCCGCCGCTCTCTGCTTAACCGTCCGCCTCTCCGTGAGCTCAACGTCTCGCCCTCATCTTCGACATGGGTCGCTCCCTTGTCTTTGGCATCCTCTAATGGCCGCTCTCCTCCCCCCAGCGACCTGGTGTTGGTGGTGTTGGCTCCTGTCCCCCTTCAGGCGGATGCAAGGATCCAGGCGAACCCCCCACCCATGCCTTCAAAGATAAGGTCTCTCAGAGCTCCACTGAGGTCTACTCCAATGACTCGGCGATCCATGGCTCGATCCCTCCTTCCTCTGACGGGGCCTGTATCTTGACCTGCTGTGGATGCCCCCCAGCAACATGGAGTTCGCCTCGCGTGTCGCCTACGCCACCATCAACGACGACGCACCAGCTTCGAGCCCGGCCCCTTTCATCAAGGCTGCCCTGTTCTCTGTGGCCAGCAATGTCCACTTCAGGATGTACCCCTCCTTGCAGGGGCACATATTGCTGGTGTTTGACTTGACGATTGAGCGTGATGTTTTGGTACGGTGGCGGCAGCCTCTCGGTCGTGTACTCTGAGGAAACCGACAACCGCTTCCACATGAACCTGAAGTGGCTGATTGCGGTCTCGGCCACCCGTTTCCCTGCTCAACGCTGGAACGCGGTGGGCATTCCGGGGCCTTTAGGCAGCTGGGGACTATGGTGGAGATTGACCCAGAGTGGCTGGTTGCTGTCTCGGCCACCCATTTCCCTGCTAAACACTGGAATGCAGTGGGCATTCCAGCGGCCTTTTGGCAGCTAGGGACTGTGGTGGAGATCGACTCCGACTGCCTTGAGGATGACTACTCCTCGGTGCGTGTTATCATCGAGCGTAATCGCCCGGACAGGATCTCGGATGTCCTCTGTGTTGCCAATGTCGGTGGCCTTAGCGTCACGTTTTAGATCGACGTCCTCCGCACCTAGCGCCGTGAGGACCAGCTTGAATGGAATGGCCGCCTGCGACCCTTCCTCCCAAGAAACAGGGGCAACGGCGGTCGCGGTCTGCCTCCGTTGGGTCACCCGGCCAACGGGCCCTGTAGCTCTGCCGGCAACAATCCTCTTCCGCGCTTCGGTCCGGAACGGCCTCCTGAATGGGACATTCCCCGCCCCTTCTGTGGCTTGGGCATAGCCCCCGGCTCCCCTAGCTTCGTCACCTTCTACGGTGGCCTCCACCCCTACCCGATCGCGCCTCTCCCCCGCTTCTCGGCCATCAACCCCTCCAGGCTGTTGGGGTTTGGTGAGCCGGTGCCCTCCACACCTCTTCGGTCGGTCCCGGTGCTTGCTCTGCCCTTGTACGACGACGTCGCGCCGCCCGCACCTCCTCCGTCCCTAGTGCTCCTACCGCGTCTGCCGCGCCATGGTCACCGCCCTGTTGGGCATCTCCCACTGTACGATGATATCACGCCGCCCGCACCACCTCCGTCCTCGGTGCTCCTGCCGCGCCGTGGTCACCGCCCTGTTGGGCGTCCGCCCCGGTGCACCAGCCACAAGCTCGACACCTCAAACACCGGCACTGACTTCGCTGGCCTCCCGACTAACGCTGTGATCCTGTCCCCTGTGACCAGTCTCGCTAATCGCAGCCACACCGCGGGCACCCATCGGTTGGACGGCAGCCCCAGAGGGCTAGCACCAGGCCTCCTCCACTGCCTTCGCCCCCGGTGGCTGCTCATTGTCCTCAGCCCCGTCGTGGTTGCAAGTACATGCAGAACTGCTTTCCGTGGTTTCACCAGCTCTTAATTGGTTGTAATCAGTCGCTGCCATGAATCGTAGCTTTCACAGGCTTGAGACACATATTTTCATTAATCTTACTGGCTATCGTGAAGTTCCAACTAAACTTATGTTTGATAGTTGCCTAGGATTATGAAAAGGAAACTTATGGCATTAAAAAGGTGTTGTTTTCTTAACTATGAAAAGTTGTTGTTTAGTTTATTAGAAATTCACTACTCACATTGTAAGTCATTCCAAGAATCTTGCCCATGCTTGAGACACATGTTTTCCTAGCAAATATGCCTATGCTTTGCAACGGAAGCTAAATAATACTCCCTCCATACCAAATTGTAAGTAATTCCAAGAACCTTAGAAAGTGTACGATAATAACATTTGTGATATCTACTAAGTAGCATTAGGTTCATTATTAATTATATTTTCATATTATATCTATTTGAAGCCACAAAGCTTTGTATTTTTTCTATAATTTTAGTCAAACTTGAGATGCTTTGACTCTCCAAATAAGTGAACTCCATGCATGTATCCAAACATTTGATGTGATAGGGTGTTAAAGAAAAATATGAGCAACCAAAATAAGTGAACTCAAAAAAAGGGCCTTAATCAAAATTGGTTATTTGTATTCAATACATAAGGGCAATAGGCACACCGAATTGATGCCACAAAATGTAAACTTTATTAAAGTTTGATCCTGGCATATAATACAGGAAATGCCTTCATACTCACAATATATCTATCTCTACCGCCAAACTACTGAAAAGAAGCGTTCACACTCAAATCGAATTCTACATTCTTCACTGCACAAGTAACTCCACCTATTCCATTTGGCCTAGCCTACTGGTTCGCTGCAGCCTCCCCCTCCACAAATATGCCCTGCTTGGCGATGTTCGTGCCAATTTGGATGAGCAGCACCCTACGGCAGCCTCATACTCTGCATAATCTGATGCACTATCAGTCTGTTGTGTGTGCACTGATCATTTTTCCTCTTCGGGCTAGACGACTCCTCGCCCTCAACCTCTCGCAGTAGTCGACGAGCCTCGTCGTCGTTGGCAGTATCGTATCTCATCCTGAAGAGGACAACGGCAATAACGTACCTAGCACTCTGGTGTCCACCATCGGCTGCTCGACGAAGCATGTCGACCCGTGGCGGCGTGTTGGTGTCATGATGTTCGAAGAACAGTGTCTTCAAACCAGTGAGGAAGCAAGCCCCAGGGTTTCCGTGGCGTGCGAGCTTGTGTGTGAGCGTCTCCCAGCGTTCCTCGCTATCGCAGTAGGGCTCCCACCTACGAGCGCGCAGCACCTGCGGCAGATTGACGCAGCGTGCCACTCAGCCATCTTCGACCACCCTCCGCATCTCCGTGCACATTGCTCGTAGACTGGCGAGATCATGCATAGTGTGCTTGGCTTCTGATGCAAAACGGCAAGCAATATCTAGCGCCAAGTCCGACGGGATGCGTTGCATGGTTTGCTGACCTGGGAGCGTAGACAGATCAGATCAAGAAGGAAGAAATTCAACATGCAGTGCGGGATCGATCGATCGAGTAAGAGTCGGTGTAGTGTTACCTTCAATTAGATGCGCAACGGCGACAGATTTTTTCAAAGGCGGAGTAACGGGCGATGGACTTGAGAGGCGAGTAGCGAGGCAGCGCTGGACTTCAGAGGCGAGCAGCAGGCAGTTGTGAAGGAGAGCATTCCTGGGAGGCTGAGTATAAAGGTTTGCCGTACTGCATGCACATCTGTGTGAGGAGATGAAAAATCACGCGGTAACCACTCGACTGCCTCTGGTGTGAACATTTTACCGACGTGTGAACGCATTTCCTGACGTGAGCACTAACGGTGAAAACTGAAAAGTTTTGGGTTTGGTTACTGTAGCATTTTTTCTTTTATATATAAATAAATTATAAAATAGTTAATAGTGTTGTCTCATATTAATAATAATTAAGTTTATATAAATTTTTTGTTATTAAAATGAAACACTATTTTTTTAGTTTATTTACTTCTTTTGCTACATTTTAATAAGCAAATTATGTTTGGATAATCTTTCTTCTATATAAATAAATTACAAAAAAGCAAATAGTGTTCCCTTATGTTAATAATAAACGTGCAATTCATTTATATACAATAAAAATAATCTAAACTCAAGTTTCTTATTAAAATATAGCAAAAAATAAGTAAATAAATTACAAAATATTACGTGCTTCATTTGTACAAATCAAGTGGGTGTTGCATAAATTTTATTTGGTTCATTGTTGAGAAATCCTCCACACGAGTGGGTGTTGAGCAGAGTAATGCTCTGGGTAACAAGGCCCACACCTCAGAGGTGCTGCATAGAAAATGGACCAGCCTTTGTACGTCTGGCTCAAGCGAAGAACTACGTACCCATGAGTTACAATGTGAAAAACTGACTGTATGGAATTGGATTGCATTGTAACAGCAAGGTTGAATTCGCTCCTAAGTTCGTCATGAAAAATCATTAGAAATGAGAAGCATCAGTTTGGTCTAAAGGAGTTTCAATGAAAGAAAAGGACTCACACAGCAAACATGGGTCCAAATGAGTTGCAATCAAATATACAAGCAGCAACAAGAAGTTGCAACTAGTTGGCACTAGAAGATATCAGTTGCAAATCTTCAGGAACAACAGATGAAATCAGTCGATACTAGATGAAACCAATTTGAATTCAGCGGCTGCTCATAGCAGAAAGGATGTCAATTAGTTGGAACTAGCTGAAATCAATTGGAAGCAACTACAGCTGGCTCAAATTAATTGGACTGCAAGCAGCTTGAAGGAGTTTGAATCAGTTGGAATAGAGTGTAAACCTCTCTCTTGACCTCACATTATTCATATGCATGTGGGTACTGTGTGTACCCTTGTATGCACAAATTGAGGGGGAGTTTAGACTATATCTGTGAGACTAATGATTTCTCCCTAGTTCATGATTGTGTTGTCTCACACACTGGATATACAAGCAGCTCCAAGAAGTTGCTACTAGTTGGCACTAGAAGATATCAGTTGCAAATATTTAGGAAGAGCAGATAAAATCAGTCGATACTAGATGAAACCAGTTTGAATTTAGCAGTTGCTTGTAGCGGAAAGGAAGAATATTTGCCAACTTATTTACTATAAATGCCAAGCCCAATTGCCAAATTGTTGGATAGGAGATTTTGAGTGTTTCGGTAAAATACAAGAATACCAAACCCATTTGCAAAACTGTTGGAGAATGCCAAACCCATTCTATTTTGCTTCTTGTAATCTTCAGACTTAACTTTATTCACTTGGACTCCTTTTTCCTTTCAATAATTATAAACTTCTGTTAAAATCTTATCAACAATGTTAACTGAATCCAAGTAAAGTAGAATTTCATCGGCAAAGTTAGCCGATCCACTACTCATTCTTCCCGCAGTCATAGTTAAGTTGATCAGCTATCTTCTGCCACCCACGTCCCTAGTTTCACGGAGACGTTTTAACTTTAGCTGATCCACCCACCCCAAATTCCAGGAACCGTCTTTGGGATAGCCGATCCACTTTCTCCAGGGAATTAACTGCACACGGCTTTGACTTTCACTTACCCCGTTATAAATAATACCAGAGCCCCAAAGGTAAAAGTCACACAGTCAAACTCGCATCTTCAACCTTTCGATCTCCAAACTTCCTTCCTTCTCTCTCAGAAACCCTATGCTTCCGATCAATGGCAGACAACAGAGGCAAGCGTCTGGCGTCACCCTCCTCATCTGAGGATGCGAACTCTGCTCAGCGGAGGCGCCTGGACAGGTATTCTTGATCAATCCAGTTCTTAATTAATTTCATCCTTATCAACTGTTCATCCTCCATCCTTCTTGCAGTCCTTCCCGCCAAGTCAGTCCTGGGGTAGGCCCGAGCCATCCTGCTCCTGCTGCGTTGGCATCCTCTCTGCCGCCGGCAGCAGTAGCCTTCAAGGAGGCTGCTGCAAGCCTGACAACCTAGGTGAGCCAGGCAGGCTCGGAGCCGACCGATGAGGACGACGCCGTCTTCGGGCAGGAAGACGCCTGGGGCTTCCTCCAACATCTTATAGTAGCCCAGGATCTCTACTCCGAGGAGTGCAAGAGGTCCCACCGCCTCAAGGAGCAGCTGGACGCTCTGGAGGCGGTGTTATCCAACACCGAGGGATCCTTGGCCCAAACCAAGGAACAGCTAGCAGAGTTTGACTATGTAGTCGTCGGTAAGTTCATCCCTTCTGCACCTTTTTAATTGATCGACTAATCTGCTGATACATTTAGTTGTTGATCATAGGGATGCAGGAGCAGTTCAACACCCTCTCCCCTCCATCTTTGCAGTCACCGGGATGGTGAACGCGCGCGGGGAGACATAGGTGGAGCGCCTCCTGGACGTGCCTGACTGCGTCCGGGAGATTGCACTCCACGGCGTCCGCTCAGGTGCAGCGGGCGCGTTGGCAGCTGCCCAGATGCACCACGGAGCCCAGCTTCCGGAGTTCCTCGCTCCGGACTTCGTCGAGGAATGCAACGACGAGGACTTCGACGAGCTGGTGGAGGAGTTCGCCCCCTGCGCCAATGCAATGGCGCAGGTCTCGTCGTCGGCAGACATCATCAGCTGTGTCTTCCACGATGAGGATTAGTTTAGTTTTTTATTAATCAATGTAAAAACCCCTACACATGTATCAAGAACACTACCATTGAGGCAGTTTTATCTCATTTTGTGTTTGCTGATCTATGGTATTCACTGTTTCTGTGATATTGCCCGTCGAGGCAATTTTAATATGATCCTGAACCAACAAAACTTCAGTGTGTTCTTTAATTTTTATACTAAAGGCGATATCCATTATATCGGCTATAAAATTCTAATTCTGAACACTTCAACAAAACAGACATTGCATCAATCTATTTAACTGTCCAAAGCTCCTAATTTTTAAGCTGAACTAAAAGTAAATATTTCTATACCATTTACTTTTAGTTCAGATTCTAAAATGTATGCTAGTTGCTACATCTAATTTTAATTCCAATTATCCTGCTAGCTGTTAATTGTTTGTTCTAGACTTGTATTAGGCTATTGTGTTAAACACCTAACACAAAGGATCATGCACTTTTTTCTTTTTAATTATTATATGTACTTTAATAGCTCCACAAATAAAGCCCCTAAAAACATGCTCTCACAGAGCTTAGGGTGCGAAGGAGCCAAAAATAGAAGCATCAAATCCACATCCGAGTTCCATGTTATAACCTGTGACTTGTTTATGCGAATCTAGTTGTTGTTGCAATCAGGTGCAACCTAGCATTGTTGATACAAAATTGATTTTACTGATCAAATTGAGTCCGAATGATCTAGAATTTTTACAGCCGTTAAAGAACTAATAGATGCACATCTCTACCAAATTTCATGCATATTGAACTAGTGCTCGGAGAGATATGATTTTCTCTCTAAGGAAGACAGAATCTGAAACTCACTGTATGGAATTGGATTGCATTGCAACAACTAGGTTGAATTGGCTCTCGAGTTGGTCATGAAGAACCATTAGAAATGAGAAGCATCAGTTTGCTCAAGGAGTTTCAATGAAATAAAAAGACTCACACAATAGACATGGGCCCAAATGAGTTGCAATCAAATATACAAGCGGCATCAAGAAGTTGCAACTACTTGGCACTAGAAGATATCAGTTGCAAGCAGATGAAATCAGTCGATACTAGATGAAACCAGTTTGAATTCAGTAGTTGCTTGTAGCAGAATTGGATCAATTAGTTGGAACTAGCTAAAATCAATTGGAAGCAACTACATAATTGGACTGCAAGTAGCTTGAAGGAGTTTGAATCAGTTGTTATACAGTGTAAACTTCTCTCTTGACCTCACATTATTGATATGCATTTGTGTACTGTACCCTTGTATGCACAAATTGAGGGGGAGTTTAGACTATATCTGTGAACTAATGATTTCTCCCAAGTTTATGATCGTGTTGTCTCACACATTGGAAAAGGAGGATGGATGGTTCCTTTGAATTCTTTTAGGTTCTTCACAATTATTCTTGGATGTCTTGGTCTTTATAAACCAAGTGCTGCCAGCTTAGTGTGAGATGCCCCAATCCTCTAGTGGAACCATCAGATTTGAATGAGCTGGAGAAAATATTTGAAGAGTGGGCTTTCATTGCTATTTCTTGACCTCACCAAGTGCACATGATCCATCCCATTGATCACCAAGGATCTTATCAACTAAAATTGGTAACTCCTAGTTTGCAATTTGCAAATTTCATGAATTTTATCTTTTGCTCTTTATGTGTGCTGCCTTACGTAAAGAAAGAACTAGTATGGATCTTGGAGCACATTGTTTATCGATTTGGTATTCAGAGATTTTGCTACCAGTATGGGGATTGAATTATATAATTCTTCTCCTTATTATGCTCAAGCTCATGGCCAGTAGAGGCTTCCAATCATATTTTGATTAAATTGATTAAGAAAAAAATTGAGAGCAGCCAAGAAAATGGCATTTACCGCTTAATGAAGCATTATGGGCATATGGGATGGCTTGTCATGGATCAACCAAAGCTACTTCCTATGAATTTGGTTTAAGCATACGCTGCAGTTCTTCACTAGGAAATTCAGATCAAGACGCATTGCTTTGCAAAATGAACCGACCAATAATGAATACAAAGATTTGTTGATGGACGATTTGGAGGATTTCAATTGTCATCAGCTACGTGCTGCTGAAAATATTGAAGCTAACAAACTAAGAATTGCAAAGCAGTACATCAAAAAGGTAAAGAATAAGCAGTTTGCAGAGGGAGATTTAGTTTGGAAAGTTAATTTATCAATTGGGTCAGTAAGTTTGGCAAATGGTCACTTATTAATTGGGACGGTCCATATCGAATCAAGTGTTGTGTGCCTGGTTGTGCATTAGGGGGACGAGTTTGACAGAGCACTCAATGGAAAATTAATTTCTCTAGAATATCCGAGCATCTCGATTAACTGGCCGGATAACTGATTTTTCGTGATCAGCTCTAGCGTAAAAATAGCGCACAAGGGGTACCTCTCTGGGGCAATAGCCGGTGCGGCATGCATCATGGATCGTGCCTTTAGTGCAAAAACACACACACACAGGGACTGTATATGAAAACTAGCACGGAAAAGATCATCAACATCATACACGAAAGATAATTCTATTCATTAGTTTGTCCCTTGTATGTACAAACTAATCTTCGAGAAACACCCTACTAAGTATGTCCTCGGCAGGGGTGATGTCGTCCACCGCCTCCGCGTGCTCGGCGAAGTCATCGATGAGCTCCTCGTGGTCGTCCGGCTCCTCGACGGCCGGGTAACCTGGCTCCACGGTGCGGAGATCGTGCCCGGACTGGAGCTCGGCGGCGGCCAGCGCGACGGCCGCGCCGCGACGAATGCCTTGGAGGGTGATCTCCCTAGCGCGGAAGGGGATGTCCTGCAGAGAGAACTCCAGGGTCTTGCCCCTCACATTCACCGCTGCAGCGGCATTGTTCGCCACCAGGTGGAGATTCTCCAACCAGGCGGTCAGAGCTTTTGAACCAAGAAAAAAAGAGAACTGTTAGATGAAATAAAGACGAGAATAAGGAACAGGGGCTTTTCTGAAGAGGACCGCTTAACCGCCTCTGAGAGCCGCGTGCGGGCAGCGATGAGCTCCTCGTCGGCGTGGGAGAGAGCCACCTTTAGGGCTTCAAAATGAATGTGGAGCGCACCGTTCTCCTTGGTGGCCTCTGAGTAGATGAATGTGGAGCTCGCCGTTCTCCTTGGTGGCTTCCAGAAAATGGCAACGGTAGGAGTCCGAGGAGTCCGAGGAGCCGGAGTCCGATGGCTCAGACGGGGCTGGAGGAGCCGCGGCGGCGGCATTGGAGGGCCCGTGCCCATCACCCCTAAGGTTGATCGGACGGTTACTGTTGTGAACAACATAACTGTAGAAGAAGAACAGTGGAGGTAATTAAGGAGACGAGTGACATGTGGATGAGATCCATCTTGATCTTATTACCCGAGGTTGCGTAGGCGGTAGCGCATCGGCAGGTTTTCCTCCGGCACCTCCTCCGCTGGGCGCTTCTTGCCGTTATCGCCGCCGGCCATTTGCTAACCACCGCTGGGAAGAAGAGAGTACTAGGAGTAGTATAGAAGAGGACTGTGGATGAAGCCAACGCGGTTTGCAGGTGGGAGCCTGAGCCTTTATTTATTTATAATTTTAAAACAAATTCAAGACGGTTTCTCGCGAAACGAATTGAAGACGGTTTTCATCCATCACAATGTTTGGACGAATGCGTGGAGTATTAAATATAGATAAAACATAAACTGATTACACAATTTAGTTAGGCTAGTCTCAATGCATGTTTCATGAGAGTGTCATGCACATTAAATAGGGTGCCACATAAGCAAAATTGCTGACTTGGCAGGGTCATTATATGAAAGAGTTTAATCATACGAGAGAGGAGTTTCATCTCCATGAAACTCAAGTGACTCGGTTACCTAGTTTATAGTCTTAGTAACTATGCCATAAAACTATGCATTGAGACTGGCTTTAGAAATCACAAAACAAATATTTTAGGCCAAGTTAGGGGGTATTTGGAACTGCTTCACAAACTCTGCTCCACAAACTCCACCATGATGTAGCTCTACGGAAAACTGGAGTTTGTGGACTACCTCTTTAAGTGCTCTCACAACTCCACCCTTTTTCCTCAAACTATGTACGTGGAGCTGAAACTGTTTGGCTAAAAAATATGAAGCGAAGCTGAAAAACGTGGAGCAGAGTAGTCCCAAACACCCTCTTAGTCTATGATTAGCCTTAAGTGCTACACTAGTACATGTGCTAATGATAGAAGATTAATTAGGCATAATAAATTCGTCTTGAAATTTTTCCAACCGAGTTATTAGTTTTTTATTAGTATTCTAACAACCTACAAAACATCTGATGTGACATGGGCCTCTCCAACTAAGGCCTTGTTTAGTTCACTCCGAAATCCAAAAAGTTTTCAAGATTCCCTGTCACATCAAATCTTGCGACACATGCATGAAGCATTAAATATTTGACAAAAATTTTTGGGAAATCGACACTGTAGCACTTTCGTTTGTATTTGACAAATATTGTCCAATCATAGACTATCTAGGCTTAAAAGATTCGTCTCGTCAATTCCAACCAAACTGTGCAATTAGTTTTTATTTTCGTCTATATCTAATATTCCATGCATATGTCTAAAGATTCGATGTGACGGGGAATCTAAAAAATTTTACAAATTTTTTTGACTAAACAAGGCCTAACCATAAATTTTCCATGATATTTCCCTTCTCGATTGTTTTTGTGAAAGAAAGTGGGATTATATTAAAACTCACCACATGGTACATAACAACACATGGAAAAGGCTAAAAAAACTGTATGTAATATTTTATCTAGATTCTTCTATTGTCCTCTTTCTCGGTGGCATTTGCAATGCCATCAATGACCTAGATGCACTATTTGATTTTTTTAGTTACAATATCATTTTTATAAATATTTTAGTTTATGTATTTGACTATTTTATTGTTTTCTATCAATGTGCCTTTACTCCATCTATTTCCAAGAACTCATAAAGACCTGTTTAGTTGCATTTTTTTATTGCAAAATAGATACTGTAGCATTTTGTTTGTTTTTGACAAATATTGTCCAATCATGTACTAACAAAAGATTCATCTTGCAAATTATAGACAAACTGTGTTGTTGGTACAAAAACTGATCTGCAAACACAAAGGGCTAATACCCGATTCAAACGTTGAGGCATGCCAGCCGATTTGACCTTACAATCGACAAAGGTGGTAACTTGAATACTTTTGTCCTGACAACAGCAATGCACCCGGATGTCACGGCCAAGAGGTGCTCACGCGGAACTTGAGAACACGCCGAGTTTGACTCGACGAATTCCTAAGAACTCGTAGAAAAAAAAGGAAAATATGACGAAGTCACCAAAAAAGTAGATGCTAGAATATGTGTAAAAATTTGTGTTTGATTGATTGATAGATATCACATTACATTGCCACGGGGTCTATATCTATACCCTGCTCAATAGAACTACAACTAGACACGACTAGAACTCGAATTCAAAATTAAACGGAATCCGTATACAAAACGAATCCTAATAACTAAGGAAAACATTAAACTATCCTCCGTAACCGATCGGTACACTGCCACGAGTCAATCGACAACCTCCGCGCTTCTCTTCAGATTCATCGACAGACTGCCTGTTACAGCCATCGGCAAACACCGGCACTGGTCATTGTTGACGGTCCTTAAGTACTAAATTTAACCATCAACTAAACATTGAAAAGGATTAATATGCACCAAACATCTAGAATTAGGGTTTTATTTGACAGAATTCTACGAGCTTTGGTGTTTGTCTATTTCTACAGGGGGTTATTAGAAAATATGGAGAGAAGGACCAAATGTCATGTTTACAACGAGATAATTACGTGTCATGTAGTTTTCCTTAATCTAGAAGAGTCCAGAAGCCATGGGAACGAACGGGAGACCGGACGGGCTCGGGGGCAGGGCGCCCGCCCTGGCCTCAGGGCCAATCAGAACCAAACTCTTGGATCGTGCTCCACCGACCTAAAGGATCAAGGAAAACCGTGCGATCAATGTCGGTTTGATCCGACGGTTCAAATTCACTTGAAAGGACTATATAATCAAGGCCTCTCCACACCAGGGGGAGAGAGGAGAAATCATTATTAGAGGTAGCCATCAAAGTTAGGGTTTAGACATCTCTCCCACTGAGAATTGGAATTAGCTACTCCCTAATCCTTCAAGTTTAGAGGATGGATTAGATAGGAATTAGAGAAGTAGAGCACTACGCTCTGGATTCGGATCTTCGTTAATAAATATTGGTATTATTTCATATCTTTCTCTAATACTTTGTTCTAATTGCATTATGTCTCTATTTATTATGTTCTTAGTTTGCTCTAGTTCTATATTTGATATAGTTATGATTGATAATGAGTTTATGTATAAGTTTGCAAAGCGCTTAGCTCTTGACACGTGGGAGGTAAGTGGTAGATCACATGTGGGCGTGGTGCTTAGATGTTATTTACCTGCAAATGTATCCTATTGGCCGGGTTGTGTGGTAGTTCGCGATAGTGACAGCTTTGTTGATTCTTATATAGTCCACCCTCCGTTGATAGGACTGGCAGAATTTGTATTGCGGAGTAAGTCTTGCGATGCTCTGATTTACTTTAGCAATGTTCCTTATACATGAATGAAGAGTCTTTTATACTATATATGATCTTGTAGATAAATAGAGTAGATTGTGACTTAGTAGATAGTAGATAACTTAGAATCCATTCTCTAGCTAATCCGACGTCACCTTACATATATGAGGAGTAGTCTATTTTCTAATCGCTGTGTTATTTACCCATGAGCTCATATTTCATTATCATTATCTTTATGGTTTACCCCCTGCCAAAGTAAGTGACTGTGTGACGAGTTTCTCATTAGTAATCATGTTCTTGTAAGTTTATCTCTAGTTTATGACTTGATAGATTTAATCCTTATCTTAATTTCACCCATTGTCTTCTTGAGCAAAATTATAAATAACGATACCTGGAATACTTACCTGGTGAAATGCTACAATGAGGTGTTTTATCTGTACGCTTGCGGATAGAATAGATTATTTCCTAGAGAGCCTTTACATTCATAAATACCTTTGTACACTCTGGCACCATGATGGGGATGACAACCTACTATTCAAGTGGTGTTAGTAAGTGTCAACAAGCATTTCTGGCGCCGTTGCCGGGGAAGTCAAAAAGGGGAATCAAAAGGGAAACACATAGGAATGGTAAGGAATGTCAGGAAATCAGTCAATGTTATACACATAAAATATTAGACTAGACTATAGAGAAATAATTGCATAAAACAGCTACTAAGTGAGAAATCATAACAAGGCACCTCTGCTTTGGTAGGTTCACCCTGTTGTTTTTCTATGTTTATATTTTTATACTGGGTATATCAGGATTGACTTTGGTACATTCAACTCTTCATCATCAGAACCAAAGCAATCAAGAAAGAAAGAAGAAGCTAGCTACCAATTGCTGAAGCTATGGCACAAAAGACCTTGCAAGAATTTTCTCCTGCAAGTCTTGAGAACATTCCAACTAGTCCAAGATTTGCAGTAGAAGAAGGAGCACCCGAGTTCGAGCTCAAGTCAAGCCTCATCAATTTGGTACAAGCTACACAATTTAGTGGAAAGGCACATGAAGATGCTAGTGCACACTTGTAGAATTTCTTAGAAATTGGAAGCACAATCCACATCAATGGAGTCGACAAAGACGTCATACTGCTTTGCCTCTTTCCATTCTCACTAGAAGGGAAAGCAAGGAAGTGGTTTTACACTCATCAAGATAACATCAACAACTGGACGAACTTGTCAGATGCCTTTCTATCAAAGTTTTTCCCTATAGGCAAAACAACTGCCTTAAGAGGAAATATTGTCAATTTCCAACAGCAGAAGACAGAAACCATTTCAGAAGCATGAGAGCGTTTTCAAGGATACATATCAGATTGTCCTCACCATGGAATGGCCACATGGTTAATTATGCAGACCTACTACCATGGATTAACCCAGAAGGCTCGTGAGTGCCTAGATGCATCTGCTAAAGGATCATTCTTGGAGCATACAATCGGAAAAGCAGAGATACTTTTGGATAAGATAGCAGAAAATCAAAGCTAGTTCCAAGATGAAGCTCAACAATGTCATCAAACTAAAGAAAAACCAGAAGAAGTGAATGCATTATCAACCAATATGGAAAATTTGCTCTATTGGATTGACCAGAGGGCCAAGTTTAAAGAAGATCAAAGGGCCATTGAGACAGTATACAAATATCAACCTACCTCGAGTCAACCCAATAGCAAAGGTATGAATTCAGGTAATACTTTCAAGCAACTTTCATTAAAAGAGATAATTGCTCAACAAACTAAAACTAATGATGAAGTTAAAGAAAGGCTGGATACAAATGAATCATCTCTAAAAGATATACACACTAAAATGGATTTTCTATTTACTGCCTTTGATAAGCAAAACACTCTTAATAAAAGGGTAGAGCTTAAATTAATAAATCTAGCTGCTGCACTGCCTGTTGCTACTAACATTGAGCAGGTAAAGAACTTAACTACTAGAGGAGGCAAAACCACCAGGGATCCCCCATACCCAAAAGAGAAACAAAGAACATCAGCACCAGTGCAACCAGCAGTGATAGAAGAAGAAAGCCCAGTTGAAGCAGAACATCTGCTACAACCACCAAGAACTGGAGAAATGAGGAAAGATTTTTACGACACGAACTATTTGCCATATCCCAGAAGAAACAGAGGACTGCAGTCGGATGAGCAGTTTGGTAAGTTTGTAGAGGTCATTCAGAAATTATATGTCAACATACCTCTACTTGATGCCATACAGGTACCCACATATGCAAAGTACATCAGAGATATTCTTAACAAGAAGAGACCACTGCCCACCACTGAGGTTATCAAGCTGACAGAAGAATGTAGTGCGGCCATCCTCAATAAACCACCAAGGAAGAAGAAGGACCCAGGATGCCCCACTATTGATTGCTCGATCGGAAACCAACACTTCAACAATGCACTTTGTGATCTCAGAGCAAGTGTCAGTTTGATGCCAGCATCAGTCTACGAGAAGCCTGAGCATACAACCCTAGAACCAACATCAATGTGGCTACAACTAGCAGATCAATCGGTTCGACACCCGTTGGGCATCGCTGAAAACATTCCAGTCAAGATCAGAGATTTCCTTGTGCAAGTAGACTTCGTAGTATTGGACATGTGTCCTGACTCAAAAGTATGCATCATCCTTGGAAGGCCATTTCTGAGCACTGCCAATGCCCACATTGATGTCAGAAAGGGAGAAATCAAGTTCAACATAAACAGACAAGAAGAACACTTCACATTTAAGCCCAGACCAGAGAGAGACTCTACAGTGAAGGAAGTTCATAAAGAAGAACCACTGGAGACACCATCTCCGGAGGAAGGAAATTCAGAAGATTAAAAAGATTTGGAGGTCCAGCTTGGGGTACCCAAAAATCCCAAACCCTCGCCGGGAGGTAAATCGATATTTATCCAACATCATTAATTCTCTCATATTTAATTCTTACATAATTAATTCTTGCATTAGTCATATTTATTCATAGCATTATTATAATAATGAAAAGCCCCATATAAATAATATTTATGATGTGACAACCCATATTTATTAATTATTGTGGAGGCACAAAAATATTTTCCAGTATCATTTCAATAAGTTTAAATTCTCATAGATTTTCCTGCATTATATTTAATCATAGCAACCTTCTAGAAGCATGACCCACACTCCTTGGGTCCCACATGTCATACACCACACCTCACACACATCCCATCACATCATTTGATCCACCAACATATCTCCACTCACTAGCACTTTTCCACCGACCAACCACCACCATTGAATTATTATTCTTCTTAAAGATTAAGCAAAGGAGGGAGTGGAGAAAAGGCAGCCAGGATGGGCACCAAAGGTGGGCGCCCGCCCACATATAGAGGGCGCCCGCCCTGTCCCCTCTTCCTCCTATAAATTGCCACCTCCTACCTCCATCTCCATCACACAAGCCTCCCAGAAAACCACGCAAGTTTCAGTTTCCAGAGAAGGAGCTCTTGTAGTGAAGTGAGAAGGAGAGAAGAGAGGATGAGAAGAGTGGAAGAGAGGTTGGTAGTCTTTGAGAGTGAGGTTCACCTTGTAAGAAGTGATCCCGCTGTCCTGAGCGGAAGTAAAAGTTGTTTAGGGGGAGGTGCTGCCAAAAATAAAAACTTGTCTTGAACGACTAACCCCTGGACTGCTGACATTTCGGAGAGCTGACCACTAACATTTTCTCTCACATTTTCCACAAGTTGTGTGTGTGTCAACTTTTGTCTACACGATGTTTAAGAAGGTGAAGAACACAGGGAAGGTCCTCAGGAACATAGGTAACAAGGAGTTCATCCCGACACTCCTCGCACCCATCATAGATGAGCGTCGACCCGACACCCTCGCAAGCTCCATCATCTTCATCTGATCAGCAAGTCGAGCTCCTCCTCAAGATAGGAGACCTTGGACTGAAGACCTGCAGGGAAAAGGAAGTTTACCAGCAGATAAAGAACAAATATTTCATCACACCCCTACTCTTGATCCAATCTTGCTACAAGAAATAGGTATGCATACTGAATTCGACTTAATTTTCTAGATGTTAGGTTGGACAAATTTTTGGAACATAATTGAGCTGGGTTCCCGTCTTCTCACCCTTGAATTTCTTTGCACTTTACAATATTACGAGGGGGGAATTGTTTTTCGGATGTTCAAACAGGAGATAATGTTGTGTTGGAGAGAACTGAGCGACCATCTCGGTTTCTCTTCAAGATGCATCCTGAACATTGACACCGACTTACCCAATTTTGAGAGACACCTGTTCTGGAGAGAGATATCTAGAGATGAGTTTTATAGTCAAGCCCGAACCAGCGACATGGAACACCCCATTCTTAGGATGTTCCACAAATGGCTTGGTTACAATATTTTCCATCGTGATGATATTAGAAAAGTAAGAGTAGGAGATTTGCAACTTCTATATGCTGCCATAAATAAAGTACCCACTTCACCTGTTACACTTTTGGTTTCTCATTGGCTTAGTATACCTAGTCTTCAGGGACCTGTAGAATGTACTTCACTTATCACTCGTCTAGCCTCTAGTCTTCATTTACTAGAAAACTCGTCATTGGAATTCATTGACGTGTTACGAATTTATCATGGCTATGACACATTTAGGCAAGCTCGGATGTTGAAAAAAGAAGGGAACATAATGTATATGCTATATGATAATAAAGGCAGGATTTGGTTACCTAAGCCGAACCTTGGCATCTATGTTGTTCAAAATTACTTGATTGAGATTGCAGTGACACCGGTAAACCAGAGAGCTCCACAACGAGTGGCATCTGAAAGGATGACCACCCATCGAGAACGCACCTGGTATGGAGCTGATCCCGGGCCGGAAGAAGCAGCGCACCTGCATTATTGTGACTACAACCCCCGAGTCCTTGGAGACTCATGGGTTCGACATGCGCAACCACAAGAGCCAACACAGGAGACATGGCCAGAGAGCCAAGATCACCAGTGGACAAACCTGCCTTTCCGTACGAGCATGTACTCCACTGATCCATATGGAGCTTCAGGGTCCAGACCTCCACCCCAATTCGATGCAGGACGGTACTCTAATGCCTCTTATGCTTTCATGAACGACTATGTCACACCCAATTTTAAGGATAAAATTGAATGCAAATTATCGGGAGTATCATCACAAGTGTTTATTACATAACGATATAACTCAAAGTCTTTACACAAATAAAGCGGAAAATAAAAGATATCTCTTGCATGGAAGCTCCACCACACAGGCACGTCAACTGGTTGACCACAACACTAGAAATCCTCAGGGAAGTACTGGTAGTAGTCATTACCCATGCCATCTGTTACCCATCCGGGATTTTTATCCAAAAAAAGAAAATAAACAAGTGTAAGTACACCTCGTACTTAACAAGTGTAACATGGGGTTCATGAGGCTCAAAGGTTAGACACTGGTTCAACTGCATGTAGCTTTTAGTTGTCATAATTTTAGCATCTGAGTAGCATCAAGTTGTCAAATCCCATAGTAAACTTATGATCAAGTAAAGTGAATAAAGAATAGCATAGACAACATATTAACAATAATAACATTTAATGATTTGCCATTAGTGGTCATTTATTCTATATTGGTCAAGGCCGCTCGTGACCGTGAGCACGGCTGATATATCAGTTTTACACTCTGCAGAGGTTGTACACTTTCACTGTGAGTCGTGATTTACCCTTTCGCCCGAGGTGATCAGCCCCTTAGCCCACTCCCAAGGAAGACCGACAGGGTTCACTATGAAGCCTTTCAAAGGTTCGTCTAACAAGTTAGGGCCGCTAGGTTTCGTTAGTCAGTCCGTGTGACTCACCCGCAGGAATCCACGGTCTGCTATCCCCCACTTGCGCCACAAGGGTAACCACAATCAAGCTAGAAAAGGTCCTCATACTGAGCTAAAGCTAGAGCCATGTAGCCCTCACAGTTATACTGTATGTCCCGGATGGTCAGATACAGATAAATCCTTATGGAGAGAAACTAGAACACCATAAGATAGCCCAATGCTCCATCCCTCTTATCCAAAGTTGCTAAAAAGTCATCTTTTAATATTTATTGCATAATCCTTTAATCAAATTACAAGATCATGGTTTAGTGGAGCACTAGCATAACCTACCCAATGCATATCCATAGGTGACAAGGTATAAGATCAATACTAGAAAATCCTTATCAAGGAGACACATGCAATATGAATTGTGTGATTAAAGTTATTAGGAAACAAGGATGATCCCATGATATACTTGCCTTGATCACACTGGTCCTGCTGATCCTGCTCGTAGTAGTACTCTTGATCACCCACGAACTGCTCACCGTCTATACGTAACCACCACATCAACAGCAATCATCCAAAGACAATCATACAAAGCAAACAAGCCTATTATTAGAACAGTACACCAATAGTAATAAATAAAGATAAAAAGTTTATAAAACGAATCTACATCGTTCTACGATCACACAGACGTAAAGTTCACAAAAATCGGATCTAAAACGAAGAAACTATGATCTAAATAAGATTGCCTTTAATAAAATAATAGATTAAATCTAAACTCAGATTTTAAAAGTTGAAAACTTGTAATACAATACCACTAACCTATAGATTACGCGAAAACGAATCTCACGCAACTTGAACGGATCAAATCGGAGTTAAAACGGAGTTTTTATGAGTAAAATAAGATCAATGGCAAAACTGTAAATCTGAGAAAACGGTTTTTGAACTGCGCAGTCGAAAATACGCTTTCGAATTTGGAAAACATAATCGGAGAAAGCACAAAGGACTGTGGGTTTATACATTAAATAGTTCGGGGGGTTTTCTGCAAAATTCACGGCCGAAGGGGTATCCTTCCACCGTGGCTGTTAGATCTCGAATCGAAGGCCAAGATTAGATCAAGGGGGGGTTAAAGCCGGTCAGCCGGAGGTGGGCAACCTGCGGCGGCGCCATGGCTGGGCCTGGCCGGAGTTGGCCAATTCGGTGACTCCGCGCGGTAGAGCACAAGATAAAGGCATGGGGCTACTTGGAAACTCGGTGCGAACTCACCTAGAGCAAAACCCGCGAAGAAATGGGGCTGGCTAGGGCTCGCGACGACGATCGGAGGACGTCGGCCCTCGAACAAAGTTCGGCGAGCGTTAGCGATGAGTACAAAGCAGCAGAGCACGAAAGGAAGGTCTCGGCGACTTCGCACGACGGAGACGAAGCCCGACAAGTCGATCAAGGATGTTGGAACGCGCTGCGATAGCGAGACGGCTGCGGCTCGGATCTCGGCGACGCGAATCGCCGGAAGCTGCACGGCGGCTGATGCTCGGGTGGAGATATGGGATTGCGGGGCAGCGGGGCGGGTATTTAAAGGGGCAGAGTCGGGCGGAGAAGGGATAGCTCGCGTTAATCGCGCGTGATTGTTGCAGCTCGGACTCGTGTCCTGCTCGGACACGAGGTGGAAGACGGGTCCGACAAGTGGACCCCGCCTAGCAGTGACACGGGGGCGCGGGACCACGCTGTTAGCCGCTGCGGCGAGGAAGGAAGGCGCGCGGCTGCTGGGCTTGCACTGAGCGGGCCGGATGCTGGCGCTGGGCTGCTTCGAGAAAGAAAAGAGGGAGGGGGAGAAAACAGGCCGCGGGGGAGAGAGAGAAGTGGGCCGAGTCCGAGACAGGGAGGGGGAGAGATGAGCCTTTTCCATTTTCTAAATTCATCTTTTGCTCAAATCTTTTGAAAGGATTTTTAAAATCATTTTACATTAAAAGAAACATCACTCAATAAAATCTATGCAGCATCATGAATGCACAAGCATGTGTCTAGGCCTTATAGTGAATTTTAATTCCATAAAATTAATTTCTTACTATTTCTCAGTGCTCATAAACAAATAATTAAATCAAATTGACCTATTTGCAAAAGTGGAATTTTTAGGGTGTTACATCATAGGAGTGAAAAATAGCTCATACATATTGAAACGACCTAGATTTTTCCACAAAGGGGAAAATCCTGAGATTCGAATTATAATGTGATAATTCAGAAATTGAGCCATCACATTATCATATATCAGCTGTTATCACAGTCAGACATCGTGAAAAAGAAGATTACAACACATTTACTTTACAACTCTTAGATAACAAGCCTATTACATCGTTTTACTAGCGGAAACACACACGAATCTTTTTCAGAGTCGATGTAGCACTTCAGCGGTGAAGGCTCCTCCTTCACGGGTAATCATCAGAGTCGGCATAGTTTATCAGCGGGCGTAGCCTTCATCTTCGAACCAAACTTGAGCGCAGGAACGAGACCACCTAATCCTTCTATTCTCCGTAGTTACCGTCATAGATCACGTTCAAACCTGCTAAACAATTTTCAGTACGATTTGTACTAGCCACTGGCTCCCACCCTATGCTTTTGCGTAAGCTTTGTGGTAAGTGGAATGCAAAGGGTAGATCATGAGGCCTATATATGGTTGTAGTTTTCCTATGCAAGTTCATCAATATTTTATAATAATAATTCATCAAGTTTTAATCCATCTCATCCACACATCCATCCATCCATCCCATCACACACATCTCACCACACTCTCACTCTCTAGGCGGCAAGTACGACTCCCGCTCGTGCCTTGCCTCAACGGCCAACGCCGGATCCAACACAAACCCAGGGGAAGGTAGAAAGGACTCCTCTCACTAGTCAAGCGAAGCGGAACATAGGAAAGGTCCATAGCCGAGAAAACGGCATATGTATCGATCGATCAACCAAACTCTGCAGAGGTTTACACTAACCACAAGATCACCATCATCGACGAACCGGCTCGTCTAGGCTGATACCTGGCTGCCTTCCAACTAAATACGATGCCACCCTACCACTCAGGACTGGGGCCATACCGGAGTACCACCGGCATGCTGAGACTGTGAGGCGTAGTACCGGGCCCCCAAGGTCACTACGCTGTCTTAGGAGGGTGTGGGTCCTCATGCCCGTACCTCCCTACACTATCCGCTATCAACCTAGTAGTAGTGGCACCGCACTAGCTGGTCGTACATCCGTCCCGCACCATAATAAGGCGAGTGGCGTGTAAGGCTTCCTACGAACCGGTTCACAGAACATCTCAGTCCTTAGGGTAACCGAACAGGACATCTTCACGAGGGGCCAGCCGATGCCCCTCTCGACGGGACATCCGGCTACCCCGTGCTAAACAGCACCTCCTATCCCGGTGCTTCGTCCCACGAAGACACTCCACTCCGGGACCTCTCCCTGTCACATGTACCCGCCACAGGTATCTCTCATGGAGAACGCCCAGGTAGCGTTCCCTGGCAAGACTTGTCCCAAGACACGTCGTAAATCCTGCTCGGTCGACTCGACCCTCACCACACACCCAAGACACACGCCAAGATCTCCCCAAACCATTATCCATTTCTTATCCAGTTATCGGCACCACGTGCCTTATCCCCTCACATCCAATCCTCCACGATGCATCACATCACAAATATAATGCGTAGTAGAAGCAGTAGCAAGTAGTATGCAAGCATCTAACCTATCAGCGGGTGTGCGAGGGTTATAGGTTGCAGCAAGGCAATGGCTCACAAGCATTTCTACCATGCAACCTATCTCAGTTCATTTGCATAAAAGTAAAGCACTAGCATCTACATTATTGCATGCCTAATAGGATTCTACGAGGTTGGGTGGGACGTAGCACCTGTCGAGTGACATTTCCAAGATCCTCAGTTCACTTGTAGTTGTACTCATCCCAGATCCCCCTTTCCGCATGTCCTTTCTTCAACGCGTCCCGATCCGATCCACGCTAACCTAAGCAACTACCTCGAAAGTGACAAACAAGGCGAAACAATCAAACCACTAGCCCTAGAAAGACTACGAAAAGAGACGACGGAACACTAAGGAACAACTACACTAGAAGAGCAACAAAAGGAAAACAGCTTAGCCCTCTCGGCGGATGTCCGATCCCTGGGCTAAAAGAAACGGAAATGGTTGTTCACTAAGTACAACTCAGAGTCTTAGCCTAGCTGGTACTTCCCGGATCGACTGTGTCGAACTGTACAGCTTTAATAAATGGCTTAGACCCTAACTTATCTTAAGCAATCACCATGGCTAGTGGCCCTTTGATCCAAGCATCACGAAGATCGACGGGGATGAAAAGACTACGAGCACGAGAAGTTCCGGTCTCTCTCAATCCATACGCTATTGTAGTTGGCGAGAGCCAAGAGAGGGTGGAACAAAGAGAGAAGAAAGGGAAAGTGGTCTACTCCTTCCAATCCACTCGCCCTGGTACAATCGACAGTTGGAGAAATAAACACGACCCCACGAACTACACCAACTCATATCACTTTGCGACCTAGGTGCTTCTGAATCAGCACAAGGTCATTTCTATAGCTCCAGGCAATGCGGTTGTCACCGCGGGAACTACGGAAATGCCCGAGTCCAGGTGGCATTGGCGTACGAGACAGAGATAAATAAGATAAACATGCGAGAGAATGGGGTAAAGCCCGATGGTCATGGCAAGGCGACTCGCGACCATGAGCTCCACCTAACGAGTTGGCTTTCGACTGTTCCACAAGGTTGCTCCTAATCTGTATCCCACTAGACTAGATCACAGAGGACTCGAAGGTGCGGGGAAGAACCGTGTCATTTTGAATATCGAGTCCGCCATGATCAAACCCTAGGGACGGGGATAGGAGCCAACAACCGTAGTTCAACGAAGTCAACTAAACACGAGGAATGCGTTACGCTCGGCATCGCGTTCACGGCGGGACGAACCCACGATCGAAATGGTCGAACGCACTACCATTTCCTTAACCGGCTCGAAGGCTCGGTCCTCAGGGGCAACGAAACCCAAAACAAGAACGACAACACGAGAGGAGGGACATGCTTGGCATTACGGCCATGGCGAGACAAACTCGCGATCGCAACATTCAAACATATCACTCTCTCAACCTGCTCGACGGCACGGTCCACAGACAACGACAAACACACAAGAATCACGACTCGACCACTGACAACATAAAGACACGATGACAACTCAGAGTAGCACATTTCCATAGCACAAGAGATAAATAGATAGATAAATAAATAAATAATTAGACCGGTGCGAAGGCACGGCACAGGCATAGAGTAGATAGATCATGAATCGACGAGTATGCACAAGGATAGATGATAACAAGGTAAAGGTTTTTGTCGATAGAGATTCAAAAGGTACGACCTTGCAGCTGACGGGCTTCGGGACACGATCGTGGTGAGGATGGGGACGCCGCGGGCTCCTGGGCGAGGTCGCGGTCGAAGCTCGACGTGGCGGTGCTTGGCGTCGCGAGGCACCGAGGGGGCTCGGCAGCGCTGTGGCGAACTCGACGTCGGGGCGTCCACGGGCTCCGGGGGCGAGGTCGACAATGGCTCGACTTGTCGAGGACGACGCGAGGGCGACGGGGCACGAGCACGGCGTCGTCGTCGTGGATTAGGCGCGGCGGTGCTCATTGACGTTCGCGGCGTGGCGAAGCAGAGGCTCGGCAGGGTCTTGACGATGATGCACGCGCCGCAGAGCTTGCTGTCGACACCGCCACCGTTGGGGTGGGGCATGGCCGCAGCTCCTTGCTGCGGTTCGGGGCTCCGTGTCTTGGGCGTGGCAAGGTCGAGGATGCAGACGCGTCGGGGCTCGACGTCGCCGTGGGCGCGGAGGCGGCTCTCGGTGACCGGAGCGGTGGCGAGGCCGTGGACGAGGCGCTCGGGCGCCGCGGCGGTTCGGCAGCTCGGCAAGGATGAAGTCGGAGTCGTTGTGGTGGCGGCGGCGGCATCGTGGCAGGGGCGTCGAGGTCGAAGGGCGACACGGCGTCGGGGCAGGCCTCCAAGGTGCTCGACGAGGGCGAGGCCGACGCAGCGTGGCTCGATGGAGCACCGGGCGGCGTCGTGACGAGGAGGAGCTCGCGGTGCGGTCAGCGTCGGGGCTCTCCATGGCCGGTAGGCCCTGGCGTGGCAAGGCCTCGGTGCTGCTCGGCGGCGGTGCAGGCAGGAGAGGGTGGCGGCGGCGCCGGGGAACAGAGCAAGGGCAACGACGGCCCCTCCTTTTATACGCGCAGGAAGCTAGGGTTAAGGGGGAAGCCAGCCATCTTCGACGTCCGTGCCACGAGCAGGACACGCGGCGTCGATTCGGGCACGCACGCCGAGGGGAGAGGGCAGGTGCGCGCGGGTGCTTGGGGGCGCGGTGCGTGTCGCGGCGGCGGCGGCATGGCCTGGGAGCGGGCGCGCTAGGGTTGGGCACAGGGGGCGCGGCTCTGGTCCTGGCAGGCCGGTTGGGGTGCTGGGCCGCGCGTGGGTGCTTGCCTGAAGGGCGCCCAGGCTGGGCCGAGGGGAGATCGGGCCACGCGCGTGGGTTGGTCCAGGGCAAGGCAGGGGAGGGGAGTGGTCCGCGGGGAATCCAGTTGGGCCGAGGCAAAGAGGGGGGGTAGGGAGCAGGCCAGCTGGGCCGCGCGGAGGGGAAAGGGGAGAGGAGACAGGGGGAGCGAGTGGGCCGTCCTGGCTGGGCCGCGGCAAGGGGAGGGCAAAGGGATGGAGCCCAAGAGGAAAGAAAAAAAAGAATGCTTTCCAAATATGACAAAGGATTTTAAGGTTTATTCAAATGGATATTTGAAATGAATTCAGAGGATTATGCGAGAGAGATTCAAGGAGAGATTTGAGGGGTTCAAGAGAGAAATATTTTCCACTTTTGATTTAAAGGATTTTGAGATAAGAACTAGTGAAAATTTAGATGGGATTCGACGAAAGATTTGAGGGGGACTTGCCGGTGGGGATTTGAGAGGGGAATTTGGGGAAGAGTTCAAAAGAATTCAAAGGAGTTTGAGACGTACTCCAACAGAAAGATTGAGAAGGGATTCGCTTCGCCTTTGAGATAGGCTCAACGGAGATTCGGGAAAACTTTGCTACGGATTTGCGCACTCCAAAAGGAACTCAAAACCCTAAACAAGACCCAACTCAAAACGACTCTCGAACAGGGGCACTCGCCTATAAACAAATCTACATGTATGCTATGATTTGTTAGGGGGTTAGGATCGAATTAGACCTAAAAACTATATGCTTCACATGATTACAAGAAAAATTTTAAAAAGCTCGTATTTTTTTGTTTTCGTAAAAATCTAGGATGTTACACATATGTTGTCTAATCGAGCCATGGATCTAAAGGAACTCAGCATATAATTAAATCAGGATGTGCATGTGTGGTGGAGTAAATGATAGTGATGGCGAAAATATAAATAATGATAAAGCTTACTTCCCATTGCTCCTCATATTGCTCATTCATTTCTTACTAATTCTCAGTGCTCACTAACAATTAATTAAATCCAGTTGCCCTATTTGGAAAAATGAAATTTTTAGGGTGTTACAATTCTACCCCCCTTAAGATGAATCTCGTCCTCGAGATTTGGTTGGTGCTTACTCAAACAACTGAGGATATGATTTTCTTAAATCTTCTTCCCTTTCCCAGGTAGCCTCTTCTCGGTATATCTATTCCACTGTACTCTGCACATTCTGATGACCCGACTCCTAGTGACTCTTTCTGCTGTTTCCAAAATTCAGACCGGATCCTCTTCATAAGTAAGATCCTCTTTAACGGTTAATTCCTCTATCGGTATCTGCTCTTCTGGCACCCGCAAGCACTTCTTAAGCTGTGACACGTGGAAGACGTCATGCACTCCTTTTAAACTTTCGGGCAGTTCCAACTGGTATGCTACTTCCCCTCGTCTTTCCAACACCTTGAAAGGCCCAACGTACCTTGGTGCTAACTTCCCTTTCATGTTAAACCTTCTCACCCTTTGCATGGGAGACACCTTCAAGTACACATAGTCTGCTACCTCAAAAGCCAATTCTCTTCTCCGTGTATCAGCATAACTCTTCTGTCGGGACTGTGCTGCTCTCAAGTTTTCCGTAATTACTCTCACTTGTTGTTCTGCATCCCGTAACACATCTGGTCCAAACACTTGTGTTTCTCCCGCTTGATTCCAAAACAACGGGGTTCTACACTTCCGCCCATACAAGGCTTCAAACGGTGCCATCTGGAGACTGTTCTGGTAGCTATTGTTATATGAAAACTCTGCATATGGCAAAATCTTATCCCAACTCGTTCCATACTGCAAAGCGCATGCCCTCGGCATATCTTCCAAAATTTGATTAGTCCTCTCAGTCTGCCCATCGGTCTGGGGATGGTATGCTGTACTAAAATTCAGCTTAGTCCCTAGGGACTCATGCACCTTCTGCCAAAAGTGAGACGTAAACTGGGTACCTCGATCAGAAACTATCTTTTTGGGGACCCCATGCAAGCACACTATTCTTTCCATGTACAACTCAGCCAATTTTGGTCCACTGTATTTGGTCTTAACCGGGATAAAATGAGCGACCTTTGTTAACCGATCTACTATTACCCATATAGAGTCATAACCTTTCTGAGTGCGGGGTAATCCCACTATGAAGTCCATACCAACTTCCTCCCACTACCACTCAGGGATCTTCATTGGTTGCAACAATCCTGCCGGTCTCTGATGTTCTGCTTTGACTCTCTATCAAGTATGACATAAAGTGACATACTCAGCAACATCTCTCTTCAAGCCATACCACCAATATTTCTCTTTTAGGTCTAGGTACATCTTAGTGCTGCCAGGGTGTATAGAATAAGCGGACTTGTGTGCCTCTCGCAGAATTGCCTCTCTAATAGATCGATCCTCAGGCACACATAGCCTTTTCCCAAACCATAGTGTCCCATTATCATCCATCCGAAATCCTGGTTCCTTTCCGATCACTATGTTTTCAGCTATCTCCTTCATCTTTTCATCCTGCAACTGACCCTTTCGTATTTCTTGCTCCATGGTAGGTTCTATTACTAACTCAACGGCATTAATATCAAAACCCAGATTCAGGTGTGAAATTTCAGCACATAACTCTTCAGCCATAGGGGCTATTTGCACCTCATTGGCATAGCTCTTCCTGCTTAGGGCGTCTGCAACCACATTTGCTTCCCCAGGGTGGTAATGTACCTCCAAATCATAGTCCTTGATCAGCTCTAGCCACCGATGTTGCCTCAAATTCAGATCCGACTGTGTGAATATATACTTCAAACTCTTATGGTCCGTGTATATGTCACTCTTATGACCGATAAGATAATGCCTCCATATCTTCATGGCATGAACCACTGCGGCTAACTCCAAGTCATGAGTAGGATAATTCAACTCATGCTTCCTCAACTGTCGGGATGCATATGCCACTACTCTCCCTTCTTGCATAAGAACACACCCAAGTCCTAGACGGGATGCATCACAGTATATGGAGAAATTCTTGCTTAGATCTGGCAGTACTAGCACTGGAGCTGTAGTCAATCTCTTCTTCAATTGCTTGAAATTTTCCTGACACTTATCGGACCACACAAACTTGGCATTTTTCTCAAGCAGAGCTGTCATCGGTTTGGCAAGCTTGGAGAACCCCTCAATAAACCTTCGGTAATAACCAGCCAATCCCAAGAAACTGCAGATTCCACTCACATCGGTAGATGGTTTCCAATCGAGGACGTCCTTCACCTTGCTTGGGTCCACAGCTATTCCACCATTAGAAACAACATGGCCTAGAAAGGAAACTTCTTTCAACAACAACTCGCACATACTTCGCTTGGCATATAACTTGTGTTCCCGAAGCTTCTGCAAGACTAACCTCAGATGCTCAGCATGCTCTTGCTCAGTCTTGGAGAATACCAATATGTCATCAATAAACACCACCACAAACTTATAATGAAAGTCCATGAACACCTTATTCATCAGGTACATAAAGTAGGCAGGAGCATTGGTCAGACCGAAAGACATCACTGTGTACTCATACAAACCATACCGGGTCGTAAATGTTGTCTTTGGTATATCAGTGGCACGAATCTTCAGCTGATGGTACCCAGAGCGAAGATCAATCTTGGAAAACACACAAGCACCTCTCAATTGATCAAACAAATCATCAATTCTAGGCAATGGATATTTATTTTTGATTGTGACCTCATTGAGTGACCGGTAGTCTACACACATCCTCTGCGTGCCATCTTTCTTATCGACAAAAATCACTGGTGATCCCCAAGGTGAAGAGCTAGGACGAATGAAACCTTTCTCCTGCAACTCCTTTATTTGTTTCTTAAGTTCTTCTAATTCTTTACCCCCCATTCTATATGGACGTTTAGCTATAGGTGCAGTGTCGGGTAATAATTCAATAATAAACTCAATGTCACGGTCAGGTGGCTTACCTGGCAAATCATCGGGGAACACATCTGGAAACTCATCAACAACCAGGTCCTCCTGATTGACACTGTTATCAAGCTAGTTCACTGTAGCTGTTGGCTGAGGCTGAACTGCAACTTCCACACAGATCCTGTCCCCTTTTGGTGTTGTTAGTGCAACTGCCTTTCCTTTACACTGAATTGAAGCCTCTTATTGTTTCATCCAATCCATTCCTAGAATCACATCTGTACCAGTTGCTCTCAACACAATCAGGCATATCTTGAACTCTACCCCCCTTAGAGTTAAAGTAAGTGGGAGGCAACTATAAGCAGCTTGCATACTTCCCCCCGTTGAATTTACTAATATGGGATTCTTCATGGCACATAAGGGTAAGCTATGTATTCTAACAAATGCTTGTGATATGAAAGTATGTGAAGCTCCAGAATCAAAAAGAACAGATGCAGGGATAGAGTTGACTTCGAACGTACCGAGCATAACTTCTGGTTCCTGCTGTGCTGTCTCACAGGACATATGGTTCACCCTTCCAGTATTAGGAGCTGACTTCTGGTGGCTATTCTGCTTCTGGGGTCTGCTGATTTTGTTTTTTAGGGCAGTGATATGACAGGTGACCCTCTTTACCACAGCGGAAACACTTGTTGGGGGTGTTAGGGGCACTAGTCTTCATTGGAGTGTTGCTAGGCGTACCCTGGTGTGACGTCTGTTGGTTGCCCTGCTGCTGATTCTGCTGGTTCTGCGGGCGCTGCTGGAACTGATTGCGCTGGGGTAATGACCACGATTCCACTGTGAAGGTGGTCCCTGGTACCTTTGCTGAGAATGTTGCTGCTGGTTGGTGCGTGGACGAGTATTACTTCCAGAGGCCTGTCCCTGCATCCTCTTCCTTTTAGCATCCATCTCCTTACGCTTGTTATCCAATACGATAGCACGGTTCACAAACGTCTGATAGTTGGGGTATTCATTGGACATCAGTTGGAGTTGGAGCCCATCATACAATACCTTCAGAAAGAGGCGCTATTTATCTGCATCATTAGCCACCTCATTGGGAGCATAGCGCGACAACTGAGCAAACTTGTCCCAGTACTCTCGAACTGTCATAGATCCCTGCTTCAAATTCCGGAACTCCTCTGCTTTCAGTTCTATTAACCCTTTTGGTATGTGGTAAGACCTAAAGTTCTCCTTGAACTCCAGCCATGTGATAGCAGGTGCATTGAGAGGTCGTCCATACTCAAACGACTCCCACCATGTCTGAGCTTCTCCCTGAAGTTGTCCAGATGCGAACAACACCTTCTGCCTATCATCACACTGTGCTATGTTGAGTTGCTTCTCCACTGCACGAAGCCAGTCATCTGCCTCCAGTGGATCAGTGGCGTGTGTGAACACAGGGGGATGACCTTTCAAAAATTCATCCCGCTTATCACGCGGTGGTGCCCTCCGATTGGATGATTCTGTTGGTTGTTCACCAGGGCTTCCATAAGCTGCGTCTGGACTGCCAGTAGCTTTTCGATGGTGGCAGGTGGGTTGAGTGGAACACCCCTTCCACGTCCCCTACCTCTTGGCGGCATCTGTCATAACATGCAGAACTTTAGAATCTCCCAAATTATAGACATTCAAGAACAAGTTTGCAATTCTGAAAATTTTCTGAAGCCAGCAGTTCAGTAAAACGATCATAACTTGAGATATAAAAGTCCAACAGAGGCGAAACTTTGATGGTTGGAAATCTTAAGAAATTATCTACAACTTTTATTTAGAGCACAAATTCAGATTCAGTCATTAAATTAGCCATAAACTGTCTCCAAACGAAACTGTCCCAGAACTCAATCTGCACAGGAACCTCTGTTTTCAACATTCATATCTCTCGGCCCAGATCAGATAAAAAGGTGATTCCAGCGGCATAGGAAATATGCTTAAGTCTAGTTATTCTCATAAAATTTTCATAATTTTTGGTCGAACCAATTTTTCTGAGTAAATTTATTAAGACAGATTGGTTTAAAGAAACAAAACAGGAAAGACAGATATACCAACCCAACTATTTATTCATTAAACCTTAATTCTTAATAACCTAAACTATGGAACTTGTAGACATGCCTACAATGTCCCAGCACTCATTACAAAGATCCAACTCACTCATAAGCATAATGACAAAGCAACTAAGCATAACAAAAAGCACACCACACTAACTTGACTCGACTCACTTGCGCTTCTAGTGGCTTATTACAAACTAGGGACTTCCAACACTAAGGGCGTGGTTCATAGTCAAGCTTCCCATAGATCTTGGGCTGTCCTTCCCTCTCACGATGGTCGTCAATCATCTTGTAGCACCTCTTGAGAGCCTTTCCTTGTGCTATCACAATGTCTTGCAATTTCAGATGCTTTTCCACCATCTCACGAGCAAAGTACACCATCACTCGGGAGACTGGGTCCAAATCTGTCGGCTCCAGCTTTCCCCATCCATGTTCCGGGTCTAGGCGGGATAGATAACGGTGTATATCCCACTGCATGTAACCGAAACGTTGCTCACGGAGGAATAAACATGCTGTGAAAGCTGCTTCCTCCATGCTCTCTTCCATAGTAGCTCTATTTCCATCATGACGGTAGCCCCTGTCCTTCAGGTATGCATCTTTCTCCACATCATTGGGAAAGATCAGCACCTTGGACTTCCAGTAGGTGTTCTCTAGGGGGTGCGTGTACTCGATGCATGAATACTCCACTGCTGCATCCCAGTCAGAGAAGTAAGTCTCCAATATTTCCACCAGCCGGTGATGCGACGGAGCGTTGCACGAAGCCTTGTGGTACACTTTTCTAGTCCATCCTATGGGAGGGGACTCATCATCTTCAGCAGGTCCATCTTGCGGCGGTGATGGGGGTTGTCCTCCTCTGGGAGCGCCTTCTTCTTCATCATCAGAAATTAGTATGACCTCCTGGGGCTCCTCCTCTGGTTCAGACTGCACTTGCGATAGCTCAAGCTCAGATGCTTGATCTGAAGGTGGTGGGGTCTCCTCATGTTCCGGTGAACTCTCCTCTTGTGGCTCCATAGGCTCGTATTGGTAACGAGGTGGGTGGTACCCTCCAGTGGAGATACGAGCGGTCTTGTTGGCACGAACCATCTGTTGAATAGACCGGATAGAAGTTAGATTAGAAGCAATAATTTCATAATAGAGTGAGATGGTAGAAGCATAAAAATTTTAGCAAATAACAAGAGTGAGATTGTAAGCATGAAAATAGAGAAGAAAAGACAACTAAAACGACCATTTCTATCTAGGCTTGCATCCTATAGTCAACACGGCTCTGATACCAATTTGTCACACACAATTTTAAGGATAACATTGAATGCAAAACCTTATGTGTGCCCAGAGATCAATCACACATAAGTCGACAAATTATAGGGAGTATCATCACAAGTGTTTATTACATAACGATATAACTCAAAGTCTTTACACAAATAAAGCAGAAAATAAAAGATATCTCTTGCATGGAAGCTCCATCGCATAGGCACGTCAACTGGTTGACCACAAGACTAGAAATCCTCAGGGAAGTACTGGTAGTAGTCATTACCCATGCCATCTGTTACCCATCCGAGATTTTTATCCAAATAAAGAAAATAAACAAGTGTAAGTACACCTCGTACTTAACAAGTGTAACATGGGGTTCATGAGGCTCAAAGGTTAGAGACTGGTTCAACTGCATGTAGCTTTTAGTTGTCACAATTTTAGCATATGAGTAGCATCAAGTTGTCAAATCCCATAGTAAACTCATGATCAAGTAAAGTGAACAAAGAATAGCATAAACAACATATTAACAATAATAACATTTAATGATTTGCCATTAGTGGTCATTTATTCTGTATTGGTCCAAGGCCGCTCGTGACCGTGAGCACGGCTGATATATCAGTTTTACACTCTGCAGAGGTTGTACACTTTCACTGTGAGTCGTGATTTACCCTTTCGCCCAAGGTGATCAGCCCCTTAGCTCACTCCTAAGGAAGACCGACAGGGTTCACTATGAAGCCTTTCAAAGGTTCGTCTAACAAGTTAGGGCCGCTGGGTTTTGTTAGTCAGTCCGTGTGACTCACCCGCAAAAATCCATGGTTTGCTATCCCCCACTTGCGCCACAAGGGTAACCACTAACAAGCTAGAAAAGGTCCTCATACTGAGCTAAAGCCAGAGCCATGTAGCCCTCACAGTTGTACTGTATGTCCCGGATGGTCATTTACAGTTAAGTCCTTATGGAGAGAAACTAGAGCACCATAAGATAGCCCAATGCTCCAGCCCTCATATCCAAAGTTGCTAAAAGTCATCTTTTAATGTTTATTGCATAATCCTTTAATCAAATTACAAGATCATGGTTTAGTGGAGCACTAGCATAAGCTACCCAATGCATATCCATAGGTGACAAGGTATAAGATCAATACTAGGAAATCCTTATCAAGGAGACACATGCAATATGAATTGTGTGATTAAAGTTATTAGGAAACAAGGATGATCCCATGCTATACTTGCCTTGATCACACTGGTCCTACTGATCCTGCTCGTAGTAGTACTCTTGATCACCCACGAACTGCTCACCGTCTATACGTAACCACCACATCAACAGCAATCATCCAAAGACAATCATACAAAGCAAACAAGCCTATTATTAGAACAGTACACCAACAGTAATAAATAAAGATAAAAAGTTTATAAAATGAATCTACATCATTCTACGATCACACAGACGTAAAGTTCACAAAAATCGGATCTAAAACGAAGAAATTATGATCTAAATAAGATTGCCTTTAATAAAATAATAGATTAAATCTAAACTCAGATTTTAAAAGTTGAAAACTTGTAATACAGTACCACTAACCTATAGATTACGCGAAACGAATCTAACGCAACTTGAACGGATCAAATCGGAGTTAAAATAGAGTTTTTATGAGTAAAATAAGATCAATGGCAAAACTGTAAATCTGAGAAAACGGTTTTTCAACTGCGCAGTCGAAAATACGCTTTCGAATTTGGAAAACGTAATCGGAGAAAGCGCAAAGGACTGCGATTTATACATTAAATAGTTCGGGGGGTTTTCTGCAAAATTCATGGCCGAAGGGGTATCCTTCCACCGTGGCTGTTAGATCTCGAATCGAAGGCCAAGATTAGATCGCAGGGGGGTTAAAGCCGGCCGACCGGAGGTGGGCAACCCGCGGCGGCGCCATGGCTGGGCCTGGCCGGAGTTGGCCAATTCGGCGACTCCACGTGGTAGAGCACAAGATAAAGGCATGGGGCTACTCGGAAACTCGGTGCAAACTCACCTAGAGCAAAACCCGCGACGAAAGGGGGCCGGCTAGGGCTCGCGACGACGATCGGCGGGCGGCGGCCCTGGAACAAAGTTCAGCGAGCGTTAGCGATGAGTACAAAGCAGTAGAGCACGAAAGGAAGGTCTCGGCAACTTCGCACGACGGAGACGAAGCCCGGCAAGTCGCTCACGGATGTTGGAACGTGCTGCGATGGCGAGACGGCTGCGGCTCGGATCTCGGCAACGCGAATCGGCGGAAGCTGCGCGGCGGCAGATGCTCGGGTGGAGATATGGGATTGCGGGGCAGCGGAGCGGGTATTTAAAGGGGCAGAGTCGGCTGGAGAAGGAATAGCTCACGCGAATCGCGCGTGATTGTTGCGGCTCGGACTCGTGTCCTGCTCGGACAAGAGGTGGAAGACGGGTCCGACAAGTGGACCCCGCCTGGCAGTGACACAGGGGCGCAGGATCACGCTGTTAGCCGCTGCGGCGAGGAAGGAAGGCGCGCGGCTGCTGGGCTTGCGCTGAGCGGGCCGGATGCTGGCGCTGGGCCGCTGCGAGAAAGAAAAGAGGGAGGGGGAGAAAACAGGCCGTGGGGAAAGAGATAAGTGGGCCGAGCCTGAGACAGGGAGAGGGAGAGATGAGCCTTTTCCATTTTCTAAATTCATCTTTTGCTCAAATCTTTTGAAAGGATTTTTAAAATCATTTTAAATTAAAAGAAACACCACTCAATAAAATCTATGCAGCAGCATGAATGCACAAGCATGTGTCTAGGCCTTATAGTGAATTTTAATTCAAGAAAGATTCATTTCTTAGTAATTCTCAGTGCTCACTAACAATTAATTAAATCCAATGGCCCTATTTGGTAAAATGAAATTTTTAGGGTGTTACAGACTACTACCAAGAGGCCTGTTGGGTATTCTTAACGTCATTACCAAAAATAGACTTAGTTTTCTAATTCTGATAACGGCGCCAAAAATGCCAAACCTATCTCTCATACGACTTAAGCCAAGTTGTCATCCCCAGCATGACATGAGAGACGCGGTATTGAAATATGCAATTGCACATCTAAATAAATAATAAATGGGATATGCAAATGCACAGATTAATACCGATGTAGCATTTTAACCGGGAAGTATTCCAGGTATCGTTATTTATATTTTTACCACTGGGAAGGGATTAGCAATCATCAATGTTGACTATAGAATGGAATATAAGATTGAGTATCTATCATTGCATGTATAATTGAGAACATTTATCTAACTATTTCATACAGGGATAAGTGTCACATAAAGGATATATAAAGTAATGAATGGTGACAAAGATAATTAATCTGATAAGCATAACTTAGCCACATAATAAATATGATAAGCACCTTAATTAGATATTCTAGCAAGTCATTAGCATGGAATTAAAACGAACTACAAGAATATTTCCTAAATTATTCTTAACTTACAGTCTAGCATATCATAGTTAGTGCAATTATACTTAGCAATCATTGTGAGACAAGACTCCGCCCATGCATAGTGATATTAGCAAGGAATATGAGAAACATCGTAATCACTCCACTGTAATAATGTTGCTCTGCCAGCCCAATACACAAGAGGGGGACTATATAAGAATCAATGGAGCTGTCACTACCACGAACTACCCCGCGATCTGGCATATAGGGTACAATCGCAGATAAATACGGTATAAGCACCACGCCTACACAATATCTATTGTTTACCCATGGATCCGATGGATAAACGCTATATGATTCTAAACATGTATATAGATCCAATCTAACTAAGCCAAGTATATAACTATGATAAACTAAGAACAATATAATTGCGAATATAAACAAGTCGAGCAAAGTCATAATCAATATATTGAAGTAGAACAAAGTCATATTCATAATATCGAAGAACAAAGATGAACAATTGAAGAATAATAGAGAATTACCAAGAATCCTCTTGACAGATCCGGAAACCAATCGAAGATTGACTCCTTCTAGTTCTAATCCTATGTAGCTATGCTAATCTAGATGTCTAATTGATGTGCTCGCTCTAGGCTTGATCAGAGGCTTCTTCTCCCTTGATGAATAATGAATTAGGGTTGAGAGGTCATGTCCTCCAGGGGCCAGGGGGGTCTGGTTTTATAGTCCTTCCAAGTGAATATGGGCCGTTGGATCAAACCGACATTAATTGAACGGTTATCCTTGATCCTTTAGGTCGGTGGAGCGTAATCCCGAAAGAGAGTCCTGATTGGACTCCAGCAGGGTGCGGGTGCCCTGGTCCCTAGGGCGGGCGCCCTGGGCGAGGCTCCGTTCTGCCTCTGCTCCGTTCCCGTGGCTTCTGGAGTCTTCTGCTCCGTTCCCGTGGCTTCTGGAGTCTTCTAGATGTAAGATAATTGCGCGGCACGTTGATATCTCTATGTAATCCCGACGTGTGGGTCTTTCTTCCATATTTCCTGATAACCCCCTGTAGAAATAGACAAACACCAAAACTCGTGGAATTCTGTCAGATAAAACCCTAAGTCTGGATTTTGATTTCATTTGGATCTTTTTCTTTGTTTATTTGTTAATTAAATTTGATAATTAAGGACCGTCAACAAACTCCCCCAAGCATACCTCTTGCTCGTCCCTGAGCAAGGATAATCTCAGCGATGGATCAGAAGTTGTTGTAATGCCTTTAAAAGTTGACGGTACACATGCTTTTAAATAAGATCTCATCTCTGAGTTAGAGTAAACTGTAAAGACTTAAAACTTATTCATTTTACCTTTTTCCATGGGACTTGCAACCATCACTTCTGTCTTGAGTACTTAAAAGATAGAACAGTCTAGTTAAGTGCCATGTCTCTTATTCTTGATCAGCTATAGCTCTAGAGTTTTTGCAGATTTTCAAATAAAACTCAGAGATTCCTTGTATGATTCTCTCAAATCTCTCTTTTGTGGTATTTTTGGATCCTTACCAAGGCAGTGATGGTATATGCCTTCTCTCAAAATATGTGGTATTTGTGGTATAAAGCATAGTGACATTGCCTTCTCTCTCACCATACTCTAATAAAGCTTTTGATATCTGGAGCTCAAAGGTGGGAGATAAAGTATACATACTTACAAGACATTTATTGTATAGTCAAACAATGGATCCAAAGTAACAAGTCAATAAGTCAAATCAAGGTGTGCATGTGTGGCGAATGAATGGCGTATGGTGATGATGGTGATAACAATGGTGAAAGTCTAATTCTACTTTTGCTCTTTGAGGGGATACATACCTTCCTTGCTTTTTGAAACTTTGTGAGGAGAATGAGATGCTCTATATTTTCTTTTTCTTTCCTCTTAGGTGGGTATTTTGTACCCCTAATTCTACTATCGGACACTTGTCCATTTTTACCTCTCGACTCACTTTTTCTTTTCTTTCGAGGTTCCGGGCACTTGCCCCTTTTTATTTCCTCATATCCCTTTTTTTAGACCACTCATCTCCTGAAATAATATAGCAAGTGGTAGTAACCAAGATAACTTGAGCATTTATTTCACAGGGGAAAACAGAAATGTTTTTGTCTATTCTCTCCCGGATTAGGAGTAGAATATTTTTGGGTGGTTCTGGAGTTGAAAATGAGTGGATATATGTGGATGCGTATTTCCAGAGTAGAAGCAGCATGTGTGAGTGAACGTGCAAGTGAATCTTGATTTTAACCACATGACAAGCTTCTAAGGGTCTACACAACTTGACCACACTCAATGCTCATAAGTATTAAAAAGTAAATGTGTGGCTCAAACTCTAGCAAGCATGTATATATGGTTGTGGTAGGAATTTAAACTCTCATCATACAGGAACTCATCATACAATATTTTAAAGAATTTCAAAGATAAAATTCTCCAGAATTCTAGCATCTCTAGAAACAGATAAACAGCAGCTCAACCTTACCATATCATATCCGTTAACAACCTAGACTTCAGATCAAGTTTTCTTCCCACAAGTTTAGGTTTAGAGCAAGCTTTAAATTATAACAGTTATGTCTAAACTTGAGAGAGAACTTCAAATTTTAAAAATTAGGCAGAGCAACTATTCATCATATCCATGCTAGAGTTTTATTATTAAGATTTAGTTTAGCATAGCCACTTTATTTATTTATTAAACACACTAAGCAAAAGATGTATATATAAGCATAAAATCTTTATTTGGTTTTTCATAGTTATGTATATTTATATTTTAATGTAGTATAAGTATAAAGATAGATAGAAATACTTAGCGGGATAAATGGGGGTGCTCTCCCCCAAGCTGAATTTTGACGTAATTTCTTCTGATGTAGCTAGCAGGTGGCAGATTTATTTGAAAGTCGGTAGCACCCTGACAGCGATTAGAATGTCCTCCGTCTGCTAGTCTTCTTCATCCTTGAATTCTGTGGAGCTCAAATAGACAACAAAGCTTTGTGGAACTGATTAAGTGTTAGCATAAATATCTAGCCTTTATCATGTTGAGTCTTCTCAATAAATATTACTCTCTATTTTTATATTTTCATTTTATAAAGCAGAAAAGAAATATTTATTTTATTTTTATGCCACCACAGTGAATGTACTTATGGGTTTTATGCCACTCGTTTACTCACATGGGGCTTACTATTTTTTTAACGTTTTTATTTTCTTTTTAGGATAGTATGAACATGATTAACTAAGCAAACTATTTTAAATAATTGGAAGGGAAAGGATAATTACCAAGTTTACCTCTTGGCAAGGCGTTCGGTGTTTTTAAGTCCTCCGAACGGGACTCTCCATTTTCTTAGTTGTCCTGGGATTCGTTGGATGGCGGAGTCGGTGCTTCCGGCGGCGCCTCTTCTTCATGTATAGTTATCTTCTCTTTCCACACCTGACTCGGTGCTACGGTCTCCACTTGATAATTCTGTTTAAACTGTATGTCTTCTGACCTTACCACTTTTCCTTCATAGTCTGTCCATCCGTCCTTGATGATCTGCCTCCTCTGGTTGCGGTTGCATCGTTTTATGACCTGCTTAGAGTCTTCAACGATATAGTTAGGGTCAGTAAAATAGTGGTGTACCTTCTCTGAGGGGAAATGCATATGGACTTCTCCAGTACCAATGTAGATGATTGCTTTAACGGTGCTGAGGAACGGTCTTCCAAGGATGATGGGTGGATCGTACTCATCTTCTCCCAAGTCAATAACCTGAAAGTCTGTGTAGACAAAATGATCGTCTATTTTGACCGAAAAATCAGTTACTATTCCTTTAACTTCTCGAAACGTCCAATCTGCCATCTGGAGTTGGATCTATGTTGGTTTTAGGGGCATGGTTCCGAACAGGAGCCGATAGGTGACTGCGACCATTATGTTGACGCCCGATCCGGTGTCGCAAGTCGTCTTGTAGAAGTTGTATCCATTTATGGAGCAATAGATGCTTGGCATTCCTGGGTCGTCCTTCTTGGTCAGAAACGGTGACTTAAGTCGATGATCTTGACCTCCTTAAACTGCAGTGACCATCTTAGCTGACTCGGTCCACACTTGCTTGTTCCTATTCCTCCTGTTGGTCCTCTTCCTTGGTTCATGTCGAGATTGATCTGGGATTTGTGTAGTCTTGTTCTTGAAGGAAAACGTCTCCTTCTTCCCTTTAATGTAGAAACTGATCTTGGCAGCACTAGCGTAGATGACAGCTCCGAGTTGTTTAAGAATAGCCTCCCTAAGATGATGGGTGCCCTCTCATCATTACCAGTCTCTATCACCATGAAGTCTGCTCAGGCGTACAAGGTACCAACTTGGATGTAGAGGTTCTTCAATATTCCTTTTGGAAAACTTATCGTCTATTCTACAAACTGCAAACACATGGTTGTTTCTAATAAAGGATATGTAAAGAATTTTTCATAGAGTACCCTGGGCATAATGTTGACACTAGAGCCAAAGTCACAGAGTGCTTCTGGGAAGTCCACCATGCCGATGGAGATCGGGATGATGGGGCGTCCTGGATCGCCTCTCTTGACCGGCAGAAGGTCAGTAGTAACTTCAGTGATGGGGTTACTCTAGTAGTTACCTGCATCGAACATGTCTACAAGATTTGCAGATTCTAATCCTTCCGGTTGTGATGGTATACCGGGGTTAGTAGCAGGAACAACAGTAGCTATTTGATTTAACTAAGATTCAATCATCTTATTAAAGCTAATTTGATTCTTGATGGCAGTAGAGAAATTATCCATTTTATTATTTATATTTTCTAGCACTTTATCATTAGATACCAATTTCTTAGATAGGTTATCCATTAGCTTTCCTTGATTAGACACTAACTCCCTCAGAGGTGGAAAATTATTATTATTGAAAGAATTATTACCTTGATAATTACCTGAGTAGTTAGGCCTCTGTTGATTCCAACCTTGATTTTGTTGAGGACGATTGTAGTAGTAGTTGTTGTTATTGTTGATGTAGTTCACATCTTCAAGCATCTCAGGGCACTGATTGCCTGAGTGTCCAGTATCGTGGAGTCGTAGATGTGCATAACTTCTTTCTTATCTCCAGCTCTATCATCGAGCTTCTTCATGAGCAGGTCTAGCTTTGCAGACAGCATGTCTACCTCCTTGAGCTGATGCATACCTCCACCTTTCTTGCGTGTCTGGGTCCTCTCTTCATTCCAGCTTTGGTTGGACGCCATCTTCTCCACAAGAGCTGTGGCTTGTGATATGGTAAGTGATAGGAATGCTCCTCCGGCTGCAACATCCATGGTTTCCTGGGCACTGTTGCCGAGCCCATGATAAAATGTCTGCATCAATAGCCAGCTCTCCATTCCATGATGGGGACATTCTAGGATGTAGTCTTAGAAGCGCTCCCATGCTTCTGGAATGGATTCATCATGTTGTTGCTGAAAACTTGTAATCTTCCCATGGAGAGCGTTGGTCTTGCCCATGGGAAAGAACTTAGCCAGAAAGTTCGTGGAGCAGAGTGCCCACGTAGTATTCTTCTCCTTTGTAGCGTAGAACCACTGCTTCGCTCTTCCTAATAGTGAGAATGGGAAGAGGCGAAGTAGTATAGCATCTCTGGGGACTCCTGATATGTGAATGTGCTGCATATCTCCAGGAAGTGTTGGAGATGAGCACTAGCATCTTCGTGTGCCTTCCCACATAACTGGTTGGATTGCACCATGTTGATAAGTCCAGGCTTGAGCTCAAAGTTGTCGTCGATCTCTGCAGCAGGTCTAGTGCGGATGTTGTCCGTAGTGGGAGCTGAGAACTCACGGATCGATTTGTTTGCCATGGCTTCGAATTCGGAAGACAAGTTCTGGTGATCTTCTTGATTGGATGAAGCTTCTTGCTGAAGTGTTGATGATCTCTTCTTGAGCTCGGCTCTTGTTTTTCTAAATAATGCTTCGGGATTGTCAACAAAATTTCCTGGAAGATGTCTTCTATTCATACATTACCCTACATAAGATAAAATAGAAAAATATCGAGGAAAAATTGTATGAGAGAATTGATAAGCTCAACCATATTAGTGATGCGAATGATAACTCAAAATCCTATATTCATTCCTGATTAGTAATCAACCTTCCCCGGCAACGGCGCCAAAAATGCTTGTTGGGTATTCTTAACATCATTACCAAAAATAGACTTAGTTTTCTAATTCTGATAACGGCGCCAAAAATGCCAAACCTATCTCTCATACCACTTAAGCCAAGTTGTCATCCCCAACATGACATGAGAGACACGGTATTGAAATATGCAATTGCTCATCTAAATAAATAATAAATGGGATCTGCAAGCGCACAGATTAATACCGATGTAGCATTTTAACCGGGAAGTATTCTAGGTATCGTTATTTATATTTTTACCACTGGGAAGGGGTTAGCAATCATCAATGTTGATTATAGAATGGAATATAAGATTGAGTATCTATCATTGCATGTATAATTGAGAACATTTATCTAAGTCTTTCATACAGGGATAAGTGTCACATAAAGGATATATAAAGTAATGAATGGTGACAAAGATAATTAATCTGATAAGCATAACTTAGCCACATAATAAATATGATAAGCACCTCAATTAGATATTCTAGCAAGTCATTAGCATGGAATTAGAACGAACTACAAGAATATTTCCTAAGTTAATCTTAACTATATAGTCTAGCATATCATAGTGTGGGGGTATAAACCCCTATACCCTTACGGCTAGACTTCAGCCAGGAAGCTTGGCCCACTACGAGACGAGCTCAAGGCTTGATTCGACAAGCCGAGTTTCGCGCAAGGAAACAAGACGTCGAGATCAAGCAGGATTCTAGTCGGTTAGAATAGGAATTGATATCGAATTATCTATGGCAATTGTAACCGACTAGGATTAGTTTCTAGATCTGTAACCCTGCCCTCCAGACTATATAAGGAGGGGCAAGGGACCCCCCTAGGACATCATATTCTCTCAGCATAAATCAATACAACCAGACGCAGGACGTAGGTATTACGCCAACTCGGCGGCCGAACCTGGATAAAAAGCTTGCCCGTGTCCTGCGTCACCATCGAGTTCGTAGTTTGCGCACCGTCTACCGATAAACTACTACCGTGGGTATACCCCAAGGTAGACTGCCGACTAGCTTTCGTCGACAGTGGCGCGCCAGGTAGGGGGTGTGCGTGCAACTCTTCCGGCGAACAAGATGGTCACGATCACAGCTTCCGCGACCGTGCCCGAAGGCCTCACGTTCACCGTCGGCCAGATCACGTGGACGACGTGCAGCGGCGGTTTCGCGACCACGGTTCCGAAAGAGATCCAGATCCAATCTGAGATCACGCCGTCTCCGACCACACGCATGACGGCACCAAGCTCCCGACCACCGTTCCCGCTCTACAAGGGAAAGGAGATCGACTGCTCGGACCTCCTCCAAGCGCTCGATCGCGCTGACTCCAAGCTACTCGAAGTCTCCCAACTAATAGATGGAGTTCTGCGCCGGCCCGACCAAGCTGCTCGAGCGGATTTTTCGAAATTCCGCCGGCCAACTCGTGTCGCCACACTCGAACGGCTGGGAACGTCCCTGACGATAACCTCAACCCCCTCAGGACGATCCGTCGAGCTCAAAAAGGAAGACTATCCTTGCGGCCTGAACAACTCGGCCTCTGTTTACTCACAGCATGTCCAATCCGTTTTCAACAAAGCGGGCTGGTCGCCGACAAGGAACAATCGTCACCATGTCAACATGGTGACCATCCGAGAGCTACGGGACGGCCAGGTTTCCAGCACCAACTCAAGCACCGGCTCCGTCCCCACCGAGGTTGTGAACACCGAAGACGAGGACTACGACCTGGATTTTCCTTCACACCCTCCGGGTTTCGACCGATTCCCGATATTCCCCCCCCCGGCGAGGGGATATTGTATTCAATGTCAGCGCCGACGAACCGGCTGTTGACGGAGAAACAGACGACCAGAGGCAACTCCGCGAACAGCGTAATGCCGATCGCGCCCGACGGCGTGCGGATGAGCAACAACAGACGCCACCAGGTAACCTCAACGATGCCTTTGACATGGTCGGGGACCAGCCGGTCTACAAAACGCCAAGCGCCAACATGGCTGTCGCCATGGCCAACCTGGATCGGCTTCCTGACACCCCCGAATGCCAGGGAGTCCGGACCAGTATCCGAGCACACCTGATCGCCGCGATGGGACAGACAGCCACTCTGCTCAAGAGAGTCCAGGACGTCTCTTATACGGAAGCCGCCTCCGACCAGACTCATCGTAGCCGGGCCTCACCCAGCAGGCGTCGTCGCAGCCGCTCTCCCGACAACCGTCGAGGGGACTCACGGCGCGACGATGGTGGTCGGGACGCCGATGGCCGCCGCCAGCAGAACCGTGTACGCGGCCAAGAAGAAGAAGATCAACACAGGGATCTCCGCCACAACATCCCTCCCAAAGATGCCCGGGACCGCATCAACAGGCGCGCCGCAGAGAGAGCAGTCCACGAAAACCTGCGCCGCATCGAGTACGATGCGACCCATGGTCCTCCGGGCCTAAGGCAGTTCTCCTCACACCTCCGCCAGGTCGTGTGGCCCCGCAATTTCAAGCTCGAAAAACTTAAAAAATACGACGACAAGGAAAATCCAGAGAACTGGATCACCCTCTACGAAATCGCCGTCCGATCAGCGGCAGGAGATGAGCACGTCATGGCTAACTACTTCCCCGTAGTCCTCGACCAGGCTGGTCATCAGTGGCTTCTCGGCTTGCCCGAGGACTCCTTCGACTCTTGGGAAGAGCTACGACAGGCTTTCATCGACAACTTCATCGCCACATGCGAGCAGCCCGGAAACAAGTATGACCTTGAAAGGATAAGAGACAGGAAGAATGAACCTCTGCGCGATTACATCCGACGATTCTCGGATATGCGCCTCAAAATCCCGAAGATTTCTCATGACGAGGCCATATCAGCCTTTATCAAGGGCTTGCGTTTCCATGAAGCGCTGAGGAACAAGCTGTTGCGTAAGCGCCCATCAACGGCAGCAGAGCTCCTAGCCACGGCTAAAAATTATGCCGATGCTGATGACGCAGAAAAACTAATCCGAGACGATGCGAGAGGCACCGACCAGCCCTCCCGGCGAGATGACGGTCGTGGTCGCTACGACAACAGAAATCGTCGCCGCTCCGACAACCGCGATCACCGAGAGGGTTGGGATCGGCGGCGCGACAGCCGCGACGACTTCAGAGGAAAACGCCCTCGCGAATACGACCACGAAGTAAACACGGTCAAACGTCCCAATGGACGACGGGACTACCAAGACGACTACAACAAAACGTTGAAGGGACCGTGCCAGCTACATCCAAAGTCTAACCATACCATGGAAGAGTGCCGCGTCCTCAAAAGTATCTATACACGGCGGGCCGCCCAAGAAGACACCGCCAAGAAAAGTAACAAACGCGACGGGCACGACCACGAAGATGAGGATGAGGACCAAGACAGGGACCCCCGACACCAATACGTCAGCCCCACCGACGTGGTCCACTCCATTTTCGGGGGCAAGGTCTCCACGGAGTCCAAGTGAGAAAGAAAGCTGTTAAAGAGAGCCTGCCTCAACATAGACAGCACGGACGGGCTGATCGTAGATCCGAAATTTCCCGCCTGGTCCCACAGGGAGATCGCGTTCAGCAGGAAGGACCAGTGGGCCGCTATCCCAGAGCCGGGTCGTTTCCCACTAATTCTTGATCCCTGCATCAATAGCATTAGATTCGAGCGCGTGCTCGTGGACGGGGGAAGCTCCATCGACATCCTCTTCCGCAACAGCCTGCCCGCCCTCAAGATATCACCGGCGCAACTAAAACCTTACGACGCCCAATTCTGGGGGGTTTTGCCAGGTCAAAGTTCGGTCCCCCTCGGACAGATAACATTGCCTGTCCAATTCGGCACACCCGATCACTTCCGGACGGAGTTCATCAACTTCGTAGTCGCGGACTTCGACGGGACCTACCACGCCATACTGGGCCGCCCATCGCTGACAAAGTTCATGGCAGTCCCGCACTACTCATACCTAGTGCTTAAGATGCCCACGGAGAAGGGTGTCCTGACCGTCAGAGGCAACGTCTACACTGCGTACACCTGCGAAGAAGAAAGTTTCAAGATCACCGAGGCAATTGACCTCTCAATCCGCATGGCGGAAACAGCAAACCAAGCCGCACAACTGCCCCCCGACCAGCTCCGATTACCTGAGCAGGAGACAGCCAGAAAGAATTCGAAATCCAAGGAGTACAAAGAAGTGCAGCTGGTCGAAGGCAACCCCGAGAAGACAGCCCTCATCGGGGCTAACCTGGATCCAAAATAGGAAGACGCGCTCGTCAGGTTTCTAAGGGACAACGTGAGCGTTTTCGCATGGAAACCCGCAGACATGCCCGGTGTCCCACGAAACCTGATCGAGCACTCCTTAAACGTCTCGAAGACCGCAAGACCAATCAAGCAAAAACTGCGACGGTTCGCTCGTGACAAAAAGGAGGCTATTAGGACAGAAATAACACGGCTTCTAGCAGCCGGATTCATAAAAGAGGTGTATCATCCCGATTGGCTCGCCAATCCGGTTCTTGTACGCAAAAAGAATAATGAATGGAGAATGTGCGTTGATTACACCGATCTCAACAAACACTGTCCTAAAGATCCTTTTGGTCTTCCTCGCATCGACGAGGTGGTCGACTCAACGGCCGGATGCGAACTCCTCTCCTTTCTAGATTGCTACTCTGGTTATCACCAGATCTCGTTAAAGGAAGAAGATCAGATCAAAACATCCTTCATCACACCCTTCGGCGCATACTGTTACACTACCATGTCTTTCGGACTTAAAAACGCCGGGGCCACTTATCAAAGGGCCATCCAGCAATGCCTCCACGACGAGATTCGCGATGACCTCGTCGAGGCCTATGTGGACGACGTGGTCGTAAAAACAAGGGACGCGAGCACCCTAATCGACAACTTAGACCGAACCTTCAAGGCACTCAATAGGTACAAGTGGAAGCTCAACCCCAAGAAATGCATTTTCGGCGTTCCTTCCGGTCTACTGCTCAGCAACGTCGTCAGTTGCGACGGCATACGACCAAACCCTTCAAAAGTCAAAGCCGTACTCGACATGCGACCACCGAAGAACGTCAAGGATATTCAGAAGCTAACCGGATGCATGGCCGCCCTCAGTCGTTTCATCTCAAGGCTGGGAGAAAAAGGCCTCCCTTTCTTCAAACTATTGAAAGCATCAGAAAAATTCTCCTGGACAGAAGAAGCCGACGCTGCGTTCACTCAGCTTAAGACCTTCCTCACTTCACCGCCTGTCCTCACAGCGCCTCAGCCCAATGAAGACCTGCTCCTTTACATTGCTGCAACCGACAGGGTTGTTTCCATGGCAATAGTGGTCGAGCGAGATGAACCAGGTCACGTCTTCAAGGTCCAGAGACCCGTTTACTTCATAAGTGAAGTTTTAAACGAATCCAAGGCCAGGTACCCACAAATACAGAAGCTTATATACGCCATCCTGATAACGTCAAGAAAGCTGAAGCACTACTTCGACGGCCATCGAGTCCTGGTGACAACCAGCTTTCCTCTCGGGGACATCCTGCGCAATAAAGACGCCAATGGCAGAATCGTGAAATGGGCAATGGAATTATGTCCATTTTCCCTAGAGTTCCAGAGTCGCACCACCGTCAAGTCTCAAGCCCTGGTCGATTTCATTGCCGAATGGACGGATCTCAACGAGCCTTCCGTTCCAGATGTCTCAGACCACTGGTCAATGTTCTTTGATGGGTCCTTGAACATCAACGGTGCAGGCGCTGGGATATTGTTCGTATCACCAAACAAGGACAAACTCCGCTACGTCCTTCGGATCCTTTTTCCGACATCAAACAATGTCGCCGAATACGAAGCTTGCTTACATGGCGTACGACTAGCCGTCGAACTGGGGGTCAAGCGCCTCTATGTCTACGGCGACTCCGCTTTGGTCATCAACCAGCTCAACAAGGAGTGGGACGCAACCCACGAGAAGATGGATCTCTACTGCAAAGAAATTCGCAGATGGGAAACTAACTTCTATGGCATAGAGTACATCCACGTGGTCCGGGATAAGAACCAAGCAGCAGATGCGTTGTCAAAGTTAGGCTCGTCTCGGGCCCAAATCCCGCGGGGTATTTTCGTCCAGGACATCCATGAGCCGAGCGTAAGCTCCCCCCTGGTCGACAAGCAACCCACCGAGGCAATGCTCATAGATGACGCCACTCCGACAACCGGTGGGCGTGACTGGCGTATCCCGTTCATCAAATACATCTCAGACGGGACAGGTTTTCAAGACAAAACAGAGAACGAGCGTCTCATCCGACGATCAAAGAACTACATCCTGGTTGACGGAAAACTCATGCGGAAAAACGCAAGCTCCGAGGTACTGCTCAAGTGCATACCCCAAGACGATGGTATCAAGCTCTTGGAGGACATACACGCCGGATCCTGCGGCAACCACGCCGCATCTAGAACGCTGGTCGGAAAGGCTTTCCGAGCAGGTTTTTATTGGCCAACCGCGGTCAGCGACGCAGAAAAACTGGTTCGGCATTGCGAAGGATGTCAGTTTTTCGCTAAGAGGACCCACGTACCTGCCCATGAAATTCAAACCATCCCGTCGTCTTGGCCCTTTGCTTGCTGGGGGCTTGACATGATCGGACCATTTAAACCAGCCCCGGGCAACTTCAAGTTTGTCTTCGTGTTAATCGACAAGTTCTCCAAGTGGATTGAATACATGCCCCTGGTCAAGGCAACCTCCGAGAAGGCTGTGGAGTTCCTCAATCAAATCATACACAGATTCGGCATCCCAAACAGCATAATCACCGACCTGGGCACTCAGTTTACTGGCACCACTTTTTGGGATTTCTGCGATGACAGAGGCATAGTCATAAAATATGTGTCAGTGGCACATCCACGTGCCAACGGTCAAGTTGAACGTGCTAACGGAATGATCGTCGACGCCCTAAAGAAAAGGTTGTACACCGAGAACGACAGAGCACCCGGTCGATGGATGAAAGAATTGCCGGCAGTGGTCTGGGGCCTCCGAACTCAGACCAGTCGAAACACAGGGGTGTCTCCCTACTTCATGGTGTACGGCGCAGAGGCGGTCTTGCCGTCCGACATACACTTCGGATCTCCCAGAATCGAGCACTTCGACCAGGCGACCGCCGACAACGCCAGAGAACTCGAAATCAATTGCATGGAGGAAAAGCGTTTAGTTTCATGTCTCCGAACAGCAAAATATCTCGCGGCAGTCAGGCGATACTACAACAGGAACGTCAAGGACCGTTCCTTCGTGGTCGGCGATCTGGTGCTTCGATGGAAAACAAGCCAGGAGGGAATGCACAAGTTATCCACTCCCTGGGAAGGACCCTTCGTCGTGACCGAGGTCACACGACCTACGTCCTACAGATTGGCATACCCAGACGGAACACGAGTGCCTAACTCTTGGCACATCGACAAACTGCGACGTTTCTATCCATAAAGTTTTAATGACTTTCTTTTGTAAGTATCTTATAATTCTTGATAATAAGATTCTCTATTTTTCGCCTATACCTTGTCATACACAGCACTCGGCAAAACTCCTGCAATGGATGCATCACGGGGACAACCAAGACAAATACGGTGACACGTCACTCAGATATTTTTACAGCGCTCAAAACAACAGTCATGACAAAAAAGAAAACTTTATTACAAACTTTACATACAAAGTTTACAATAAATACCCTGACGGGCAGATACTAGTCTATTCCTACAGACTACTTTATTGGCCTAGCTGCTCGGGCTGATCACCCGCCTGGCCCTGCTGCCCGGACGAAGGGGTCGGGGCCACCGGCGCCTGGCTGGTCGAGACCGCAGGCGTCGACCGCCCATCTCCAGCAACGGACGCGCCCGACAACTCCCTGGCCGACCTATCTGAGCTCGGCTGGTCTGGAGGAGTGGCCGTTCCGCACAGGTTGATGTCGCCGATCACTGTCGACGACAAGTCCAGCAGACTACCCCGAAGTTCGTCCGCTTCCTGTGGGCCGACTTCCTTCGGGTACCCCTTCTCCAGCCTGCTCAAGTCGACCAAGGGGTAGTGGGCGCGTACCATGCTGAGGACGTGCGCGCCGGCAAACTCCCCGGCGTCCTTCACAAACTGCTGGAGCCAGTCCCACGCCCGTTGCGCCTTCTCGACCGGGGTCAACTGCGGCACGCGGGGCTGGCTCTCCGGGAGCTCGGGACTGATCAGGTCCAGGACCGGGGACACTCCCTTCCAGATCCTGCAACAGTTGACCTTCCAGGAGTCCTGGTCCTTGATCAGGTCATCCAGGTGCTTTTTGGTGTTCACCTTGAGCACTGCAAACGAAACGAAACGTTACTCTCGGCATACCCGACAAGCAAAGGGGCAGGCAGCAACCAACAAGGCGGCACCCATTACCAGCTAACTCCCGGTCTTTTCGACCCAATTCCTCTTCCGCTCGCCGCTCGGACTCCTGTGCACTGGCGAGCTGTTGGCCGAGCTGCTCCTTCTCTTGTTGGAGGCTCGCCACCTCCTCCTCCAAGTCTGCGTGAATCCTAAACTGGTCAGCAAAGCAAACTATACAAGTATGCGAAACTGCTCGGAGCGTGTGACTAACCTTCCTGCAGCCGGTACTGGTCGGCCAGACGACGAGCGAGGTCGAGACGACGCTCCTTTTCGGCGCTCATCTCGACCACCTTCTCCCCGACCTCCGCCCGCAACCGGTCTACCTCCGCGGCAAGGGCCTTGTTCTCGGCCATGACGCCTTCTATCTGGTCAAAGCACCGTTTCCGGTACTTTGCCGTTTTCATTACGTCCTACAAAGCAAGCATATAACGATCAAGCAAGACAAGGCAAAAGAATGCGCAGCAGCACAAAAGGCCGCTTACCTTGACTTCGTCGACAAGGCGCTTGGCCGCGCGCTCCACCCTGGCGGCCTCTTCGGACTCGGCAAGCTCCTCATGACCGATAAAGTGATCCCCGCGTTGGCGCCACACATACACGTGTTGGCGGCCATCACGGGGACGACCCTCGATCTCTTCCACCTCGTCGTCGGAGGCCGCCCTGGTTTCCTCCTCCTGGGCTGCGTCACCCCCGGTGGTGGTCCCAGGCATCACTGGCCCTTGGACCAGACCTGGGGAGCCCGCAGCCGGAGAGGCTCCTGCTCGGGGCGGCGGGGGGACTTCACTCCCCCCGGCAGGAGGAGCGGTCGGAGATCTTCCCTTCTCCGAGGAGTCAGTTGGGGGAGCCTCTCCAGCCCTGGTCGGGCTGCTTGTTGTAGTCGGCGCCGCGCTCGGGAGCCACTCGGTGCTCCCAGGCGCGACTGCAGCTGTTGCCTGCTCTGTGGTCTGGGGGGCCGCATCCCCAGAACCGCGGGCAGACTCGCCCGTTCCCTGGCCGGCAGTTTGGCCAGGGTCGACATCCGATGCCGCACTACAGGAACAAAAGTTAAAAAAAAAGAGAGGAGTCCAAAATACGTAAGTCGAACACTTACAGGTCTGACCGACGATGGGTCGCGGTAAACCTCCTCCTCGCCCGGCCGGTCGGCGCCTGTGCCCCCACCTCGGCAACTTCCGGGGCAGCGGCGCCGCTGGCCACTCGATCAGTGGCGACCGGCGCAGTGTCTGGGCAGTTCCGAGGCCGTCGGACCAACGACGGCGCAGCCTCCTCGTCGTCGTCGTCGTCGTCGTCGACAATCCGCACGAGCCGACGACGCTTCGGCGCTTGGCTGCTCTCCGCCGGTAGGTCTGCCGGCAGCTCCGGTGTCGGCAAGGGATCCGCCGGCAATGGCCTTTTCCCCGCTACCCTCTCCTCGGAGGTCGGGACGGGGCGGGCTCGGTCTTCCTCACTGCTGGTGTAATGAGTACACCGAGCAGTGTCCTCCTCTGGCGGGACCTCTCCCACAGGATCTTCCATCCCCGGTGCCAGTGATACATACACTGCGCATCGGTCGACATCACCGACCTGCAAAAGCAACAGAGATGAGTTAACTGCAGACGATATACGAATGATCAAACAGACTCTGCTACATACCTTTGGTGCTGGTCGTCCTAACTTGAAGGCTTGCACCCGATCACTACCACGGATGAAGCCCCCATCCGCGAAGTTAAACAGCTCGTTCAACAGCTGTTGTACCTCCGCTTTCTCCAAGATCTCCGACCGCATCCTGGTCGGGTCTGCGCTTCCGGCATACTCGTACGCCGAGTGCACCCTCTTCTGGCAGGGCATCACCCGGCGGCAAATGAAGTTGCCGACCACGCCAAGCCCGTCTAGGCGCAACCAGTCGATCAGCTTCATGAGATCCGCCACTGGACCATCGAACTCCGGACGGTCGGTCCAGCTCACCCTCTTCTCGGGAACGTACCCCACGTCGCAGAACGTGGAGCTGCCCGGTTCCTCCCTTATGTAGAACCACTTCCTGTACCACTCGGTCAAGGAAGTGTTCCATGGGCAGTGCAGGTAGCGATTCTTCATCCCATCACGAAGGTTGAGGTATGCTCCACCTGCAACCTTGGAGCCTCCAACTGCTCCCTTCTTCCTCAGACAGAAAAGATATCGGAAAAGATCGAAGTGCGGCTCTATGCCAACATAGGCCTCGCACAGGTGGATGAAGGTGGAAATAAGGAGAATTGAGTTCGGGTGCAGATTGCAAATCCCGATCTCATAGTACAAAAGAAGACCTTGAAGAAAAGGATGGACAGGAACACCAAAACCTCTCTTAACGAAATCTTCAAAAACGACGATCTCACCGGCGCGAGGGTCGGGGTAGCTCTCCCCCTCCGGTGCCCTCCAGCCGCCGAGCTCTGCGTCGTGCAGAAGCCCCATATCGACGAGGTCACCCAGAGATTTTGTGGTGCTGCGAGACTTCTTCCACTCCTTGGCCATCAGTTCGGCCCTCTTCCTGGAGTCGCTCTTCGCCATTAGAGGTGCGAATGTGGGCTGGAGTTAGGAAGATGCAGGAGATTGGAGAAGATGAGAGCGGAAGGTTTGAAGGCAATGGCAGGAGAAGCGGTACAGGCGGTCCTATTAGGCCCTTATAAACCCGCGACCCCACCTCTCCCACTTCCTGTATTCTCGGGAAGTGGGCAGGCCATGCGGCGGACGTGGCGTTTCGGTTTACAATGATTATAGACAATTAATGCGGCGGAGTTTTCGTACCAATTGATGGTTTCCTTTTCTCAAACCATGCAAAGAGCGGTTGTACAGTTGCTAGGTGCAGCTTTTCATGCATCCGTCTGACATATCGTCAGGAGACCCCGTCACGTCAACTTTAATTGGAAAGATCTTTTCAAAAGTAAGAAGACACATACGCCAGTGAGTCAGCAATCCGGGGACTGCACCGACCACCGAGCACTCGGCGCTCGGGGACTGGTCGCCCAGTCTATCAGCTCGGAACTTCAAGGACTGCGCCGACCACCGAGCACTCGACGCTCGGGGACTGGTTGCCCAGTCTATCAACTCAGAACTTCAAGGACTGCACCGACCACCGAGCACTCGACGCTCGGGGACTGGTCGTCCAGTCTATCAGCTCGGAACTTCAAGGACTGCGCCGACCACCGAGCACTCGACGCTCGGGGACTGGTTGACTAGTCTATCAGTTCGGAACTTCAAGGACTGCACCGACCACCGAGCACTCGACGCTCGGGGACTGGTTGCCCAGTCTATCAACTCAGAACTTCAAGGACTGCACCGACCACCGAGCACTCGACGCTCGGGGACTGGTCGCTCAGTCTATCAGCTCAAAGCTTTAAAGCATGCTTAGGAAACTGAGCACTCGATGCTCGGGGACTGGTCGTACAGTACAGTAACATATAATTCCAAGCAGCACACTAAGTGCCTGGGGACTGGTCGATTGGTCTTTTCGATTGCAGACGAGCATGACATGCTCGGGGACTGGTAAATTCAATTTTTTAGACCTTGCTACAAGGCTCATACTTCGCCTTCCAGCAAGCTCGGGGACTACATCGGTACGATGCATCTAGCGATGCATCTCAGTCTCAAAACTACTTTGGGGAATTTTTTTTTTTGACCCTGGCACCACGTGCCTACGCCACCTACTACCAGGCTCGGGGACTAAGTGGGCACACTTCACCTAGCGGTGAATTTGCTTGCTTTTTTGATGCTTCTACCTTTCAAAAAGGCAAAGTGGGCACACTTCACCAGGAAAGAAATTTTTTTTAGAGCACCATGCATTCTTCGAACAACCTGCTTCTTCGATGTCAACGTTGATCAACTGTCTTTCGAGTTGGACAAGGAACCGTTGCAACTGCTTGGGCGATTTCCCCGCTTATTGAAGACGACAAGCCTCGCTGATCGAAGAAGCTCAAGACGGCGTGTTGCATCACAATACATGGCGCTCGGGGACTAGCTGTGGGGGTATAAACCCCTATACCCTTACGGCTAGACTTCAGCCAGGAAGCTTGGCCCACTACGAGACGAGTTCAAGGCTTGATCCGACAAGCCGAGTTTCGCGCAAGGAAACAAGACGTGGAGATCAAGCAGGATTCTAGTCGGTTAGAATAGGAATTGATATCGAATTATCTATGGCAATTGTAACCGACTAGGATTAGTTTCTAGATCTGTAACCCTGCCCTCCAGACTATATAAGGAGGGGCAAGGGACCCCCCTAGGACATCATATTCTCTCAGCATAAATCAATACAACCAGACGCAGGACGTAGGTATTACGCCAACTCGGCGGCCGAACCTGGATAAAAAGCTTGCCCGTGTCCTGCGTCACCATCGAGTTCGTAGTTTGCGCACCGTCTACCGATAAACTACTACCGTGGGTATACCCCAAGGTAGACTGCCGACTAGCTTTCGTCGACACATAGTTAGTGCAATTATACTTAGCAATCATTGTGAGACAAGACTACGACCATGCATAGTGATATTAGCAACGAATATGAGAAACATCGTAATCACTCCCCTGTAATAATGTTGCTCTGCCAGCCCAATACACGATAAGCAAATAAATTAGGCATATATGTCCCTAATTTATATGTAATTAATAAAGCATATAAATTAGGCATATAAGCAAATATCATCAAATTAATCTCAAACTTTTTGTGCAGGTCTATATTAGTATAAAACAGTTATACAAAAAGTTTCATGATCATAGGATATATATATTATCCTACAAAAATCATAGAACATGTATTTATTAATTAAAAGAGCTAATTTTTTAGCATACAAAAATACTTACTTTCATAGTTTCACATTTTTTCTACATAGAGAACATCATGACAAGGCTACCCAAAAAAATTGATGAATTTACCATGCTCAAACAATTCACTATGAAATTTATAGGTTTAACCATAGAAAAGAAAAAGGAAAAAACCACTCAAAGTGGCTCAAAACCGCCATGTCCTCTCTCCGGGTGCTAAAAGTGACCAGTTTTGATAGTTAAGGTGAAAAACAGATGGTTTTGTAGTTGAGGGGTAAAATTAAACTCGGCCAATAGTTGAGGGGCTAAAAGTGGACTTAATCCTTATTTGTTAAATAAATTTGATACTTAAGGACCGTCAACAAGCCCGGCGCTTTCTTCACCCGTACCGACAACACCCTCCTCGACATCCAGAATACGCAAGCAGAACATGGACGACTCTTGGAACAACAACAAAAATAGAACGAGGACCACGCCACTGCAGTACAAGAACTGAGACAAGACACCACGACGATGAACGACAACATCAGCACCATGATGCGATTCTGGAACATTAGGTAAGACCGACAATCACATCTAGCTTGGGGGAGTTCCTCCCAGTTTTATCAAGTAAGTTTTTATTTGCTCTTCTTATTTATTCTTTTCTATTTTAGTGTTTTATTTATCTTAAATAGAAAACATAGAAAACCCAATAAATATTTTATTGCTTTAATTTATTGCATTCTATAAACATGAAAACAAAATAAAAAGAGTGTGTAGATAAGTGTGCTTTATTTATCTGCTAAGTTTAATCTCTAAAAAAATAAAAGACCAAAAAAATACATGATGGAAATGATAAATAGTTGCTCTGTTTGCACACTTTCAAGTACCTACCTTTTATATTAGAGTTCTACCAGGAATTACTAAAACTGAAATTTACTAGTTATAGGAAGCATAAAACTAAAGTGTAGGTAAGAGAAAGGCATGATATAAAGTTTGAGCTATTGTCTATCTTGTTCCTACTACACTAAGTTCTGGAGATTTATCTTGAAAACTTACAAATCACATGATGAGTTCCTAACACAACAAACTTCCTACCACAACCATACTTGCTATAACATCTTTTACTATATTTACATTGAGTTTGATCGAGCTGTGTAGACCCTTAGGAGCTTTTCATGTGGTTAAATTAAGATATTCACTTGCACACATCCACTACACCATTCACCACCATTCATTAAAATTGCTAAAAATAATATTATCACTCACTGTCCCAAGTATTGTTATTCTCTCTCTCTAAAAAGATTCAATGTAGAAGAGGCATGGGTTTTGCAAAAATATGCGAGGAAATAAAAAGGGGCAAGTGCCCGGAACCTCGAAAAAGAAAGAAAGAAAGAGAGTGAGACGAGAGGTAAAAATGGACAAGTGTCCGGAGTAGAATTAGGGGTACAAAGATGCCCACTTGAGCCTAAAAAAATGGATAAGTGTCCGACAGTAGAATTAGGGGTATCTACTACCCTCCTAAAAAGATAGCCCATGTTCTCCCAAAGCAATGATCAAAGAAGAGGAGAGATAGCAATATGAGGAGCAATGAGAAGTAAGTTTCATTATCACTTATACACTTATACATCACTATCATTTACTCCACCACACATGCACATCTTGATTTAATTATATGCTGAATTCTTTTGGATCCATGGCTCGATTAGACAACGTATGTATGAGCTGTTTTCACTCCTATGAGCTCCACTTAAATATTCCATTAGCTATAGGTAAGTAACATTTTGGTAGGGATCCACAAATACCACATATAGAGAGACTTGACAGAATCATTGCTGGGAACTCTGAGTTTTATTTTGAAAACTTATGAAAAACTCTGGAACAAAGGTAAAGTATAGACAGGAGGAATAGTGCTTGACTTAATTATTTTGTCTTTCGATTACTTAAGACTTAAGTGCAGGTACTAAGCTCCATAACGCTTCACTCTAATCTGTAAGAATTTTATATGAAAGCATGTGTGCCTGACAGGAAAGAAAACATCGAAGCAACTCCTGATCTATTTGAGTTTAGCTGTTTGCTTAGGGACGAGTAATGGGTAAGCTTGGGTGAGTTTGTTGACGGTCCTTAAGTACTAAATTTAACCATCAACTAAACATGGAAAAGGATTAATATGCACCAAACATCTAGAATTAGGGTTTTATCTGATAGAATTCCACGAGCTTTGGTGTTTGTCTCTTTCTGCAGGGGGTTATCAGAAAATATGGAGAGAAGGCCCACATGTCATGTTTACAACGAGATAATTACGTGCCGCGCAATTTTCCTTAATCTAGAAGAGTCCAGAAGCCACGGGAACGAACGGGAGGCCGGACGGGCTCGGGGGCAGGGCGCCCGCCCTCCCCTCTTGGGCGCCCGCCGTGGCCTCGGGGCCAATCAGAACCAAACTCTTGGATCGTGCTCCATCGACCTAAAGGATCAAGGAAAACCGTGCGATTAATGTCGGTTTGATCCGACAGCCCAAATTCACTTGAAAGGACTATATAATCAAGGCCTCTCCACCCTAGGGGGAGAGAGGATAAATCATTATTAGAGGTAGCCATCAAAGTTAGGGTTTAGACATCTCTCCCACAGAGAATTAGAATTAGCTACTCCCTAATCCTTCAAGTTTAGAGGATTGATTAGATAGGAATTTGAGAAGTAGAGAACTACGCTCTGGATTCGGATCTTCGTTAATAAAGATTGGTATTATTTCATATGTTTCTCTAATACTTTGTTCTAATTGCATTATGTCTCTATTTATTATGTTCTTAGTTTGCTCTAGTTCTATATTTGATATAGTTATGATTGATAATGAGTTTATGTATAAGTTTGCAAAGCGCTTAGCTCTTGACACGTGGGAGTTAAGTGGTAGATCACATGTGGGCGTGGTGCTTAGATGTTATTTACCTACAAATGTATCCTATTGCCCGGGTTGTGTGGTAGTTCGCGATAGTGACAACTTTGTTGATTCTTATATAGTCCACCCTCCGTTGATAGGACTGGCGGAATTTGTATTGCGGAGTAAGTCTTGTGATGCTCTAATTTACTTTAGCAATGTTCTTTATACATGAATGAAGAGTCTTTTATACTATATATGATCTTGTATATAACTAGAGTAGATTGTGACTTAGTACATAGTAGATAACTTAGAATCCATTGTCTAGCTATTTTCTAATCGCTGTGTTATTTACCCATATATGAGGAGTAGTCTATATGTGACGTCACCTTACATATATGAGGAGTAGTCTATTTTCTAATCGCTGTGTTATTTACCCATGAGCTTATATTTCATTATCTTTATCTTTATGGTTTACCCCCTGCCAAAGTAAGTGACTGTGTGACGAGTTTCTCATTAGTAATCATGTTCTTGTAAGTTTATCTATAGTCTATGCCTTGATAGATTTAATCCTTATCTTAATTTCACCCATTGTCTTCTTGAGCAAAATTATAAATAACGATACCTGGAATACTTACCTAGTGAAATGCTACAATGAGGTGTTTTATCTGTGTGCTTGCGGATAGAATAGATTATTTTCTAGAGAGCCTTTACATTCATCAATACCTTTGTACACTCTGGCACCATGCTGGGGATGACAACCTAGTATTCAAGTGGTGTTAGAAAGTGTCAATAGTCATCGGCACGAACACATCACCACTTCTGGACTTGGTCATATTATGTTGTTTCCCCATCGGCACCAACCTTCATTGGCAACTCCCCTATAGACTAGTCACAATCATCCCATCTGCCGATCTACACTTTATGAACTCCAGGTGCGTATCAAAGATACGTGTCCAAAAATGGTGTCAACACATGCCCCCCATTTCGGAGTATAAAATCATTAATGCTTCGAAATTCTCCTCACTAATGATACCTTTCCGCAATTACTTCCCTTGATTGATAATTAATTACCAAATCTAAACAACCTCGTCCCGACTCTTCTGCAGATTCCTCGAATTCCTCAACTTTCCAAACCAAATCTCCCTAGAATGTGCTCATCGGCAATATTACAATTAGAGAGGACTGCCGATGGACCGACCAAGCGATATTGCACAGTAAGATATCTTCACCGCTCGCTGTCGAATCACCTGCACAATCCCTTGATTATCGTGCGAACAGTTACCATATCCACCTGAACACCCTCGGATTTCAAGGATGCGGCAAAGAAATAAGTCAGATTTGCCCTTGCCCTTTTTGTCCTATAAATACCTCCTTCTCTGGTACTCCTCCATCTTGCCATTCTACAGCCTTAAATCCACCTTCCTAGCGGCGGCATTGCCTGGGAACTCCAAGAACTCTAGCAAGGACCTCCTCCAACAATCTTCAAAGTCTTCGATCTCTCCCTTTCCTCGGGAAGAAATGGCCATCAACTTCATCGTCCCTAAGGTCAACCTACCATCCCCCTTCTTTCTGTACTTTTGTTGTACTCCTGTTCATCTGCGAATCTTTTTACTGAGTACATTTTTCTTTTTGTTTCTTTTTTGTTCCTTCATCCTTAAAAACCCTTTAGGAGTTACCCGATAAGATCGTGATTCCTACCGATCAACCTCACTTCCAGTGCCTTGGCCCATTGGGAAACCCAGATCCCACCGATCTGATAAACACAGAGACAAATAGGATCCCTTTGATAGCCGAAAATTTCTCCTTAGATCTGTGGAAAGATGCTTTCCGTTCCTGGCCTAGCCCCACCAAGGGATGGAAAGACTGGTTCCTGAGAATCGGCAAATCAAATGAAGTCCAATGGGGAGAACAGAAATTGGACCAGTGCATTAGGCTATCCATTGCCGATATGGAGAGGAACGAGTCGCTGCTGATTGCTGCCTCATACTTTTGGTCAGACACTCTTAATGCTTTCGTGTTCGGCCATGGTCCTGCTTCTCCTACTTTTGCCGATGTACTCATGCTCACCGGCTTAGATATATCAAGTACCGATAACAGTCACCTATTTGATAATAAGCCTAGTTCCAAGGTAGAAACTCGCAGCATCGGTGGTTGGTCTGGGTACATTCAGAAGTACCGAAAACAGGGTCTGTTGGGGAAAGGGAACATGCCATCTTTCTAAATATGTGGCATGATAAGTTTGTATTCTGCGGTCGATCGGCAGGACCAACCTCTGTTTACTTATCAGCAGCAGAAAGGCTGGCCACTGGTGGCTGATTTCCTCTTGGTCGATATTTGCTTGGCTCTGTCTATCACCTCCTCCACCAAGTAGCTGAGAAACTCCTGCTAGGCCAATCCATCGGCAACTTGGGAGGTCCCTGGTGGTTTATCAATTTGTGGCTCAACGTTCATATGCATAAACGCCTTGGATTCATCCTCTTCTCACAGCGCTTCCCCAGAGACATAGCCGAATATTATGAACTGGATGAGAAAGAATCGGCAACTCGCCCCCTTTGAATTATGGCGAAGCGGCCATAGTTTCACCTGGCACTAATGGTAATGAAGACAAGGTCAGCCGATTCTTCCAGACTCTCTATGAGGGTCTGACCAAAGACCAGCGGGCATGGATGCCCTATGAGGATACAGAGACCAGATTCCCACTCATTTTCCACCCCTTCGACAATGCCCTCAACAAGGACCATTATCTGATGATGGCAATTATCACTCCGAGAGCTATACCAGTAAACTTCTTCGGTAGTGGAAAGACCTCCAATCTCACCTACGAATTCTACAACCCATCGGCATTGGCCCGTCAGCTGGCCTTTGGACAGCTACCGATTGCACTCTGCTACGCCGATGTGGTGAAGCCAAGGGAGATTATCACCAACGGTCTTGAGTGGATCAGAATAGCTCAACTCCCACCAAATGCCGATACATCAGACATTGATTTATCGGCTTGGATTCCAGCTCTCTTCATCACCCAGGCATACAAACAATGGTGGGCGGAGTGGAAAGAGCACCTGTTCTGCATATCAGCCCTTACATACCGCGGTATGATCGACCCCAAGTACAAAGTCCCCGAGAACACTGTAAGTCTCAACCGATGCCTCAATTCTATTACTTTTATTCTTGTCGGCAACTTACTTCCTCTGTTTTACACAGGTCGACAATACACCATAGACAGTCAGCAAGAGTGGAAGGCCGATCGAACTCCTTCCATCGGACCCGATCTCTCTGATCGGCAACAATGCACCAAGCTTGGCGGCCCTAATGCACCGGAACGTGCGCTTCAAGAAGATCACCACTAAACGAGCCAAGACATCTCCATCGGTCGCTGCTGCCGCTTTGGCATAGGCTTTCAAGGTAAATTCTTGACTTATTCAATTTATATCGATTCCATTCTATACTCACATAGCCTTTTCAGGATACATCGGCTGCCATGGGAACTTCATCGGTACCTTTCACTATTTCAACCAAAATTGCATTAATACTCTATTACATTTATACTTATGAAACTTTCGTCGTTGCATCAGCAAACTGGCAGATCGGCAAAGACTAGAAGTACCAAGGCGAGTGCCGATGCCCCCCAGTCTAGCAAGGTCAAGAGAAAAGGCCCCAAAAGCACCAAGTCATAAGCAAAACGCCAGAAGACAACAGCGCCTCCTCCTCCTCATCCAGGGTCGCCGATTCATGTGGAGTCATCCCCTTATTCACCAGACGTTCAGACACATCAAGCATCGTCTCCACCTCAGCCGCAAGAAGTACCTCAGCCAGAAGAGACATCAGCTGATGTACGTGAGCAGACTGCCGATCCAGTGGGTTCAATCATAGCATCGGTAGTCTCTTCAATTCAAATAAGCACTGCATCCCCTCAAGGTAAAGTACTATCTTTGAAATCATTGTCGTTGGATTTATCTTTCCAACTTATAATTATCTCTATTAATTTTTCAGCTGACATTGTCCCATCGGCAACTCCAGCCGATCAACATGTGGTACCATCAGCATACATGATTAGTAATTGCATAATGAATTAGAAGCAGATTACCAGAGTCATCCCATGAGCAGGCTTGATTAGAGCTTGATCATGGCAAAGTACAACCGGAGGAAGAACCGACAGGCCGGCCTCTCCTCTAATCCTCCTTCGCTCTCCATCTTGCTACTATCTAGATCTACTCTAGTTTAGAGAAGAGAGGAGAGCTCTCATCTCTAAACCCTAGCTTTTGCTCTGTCTATGAATAATGAATAATGATCAAGCGGTTGCCTCCTCCAGGGGCCAGGTGGTCTGCTTATATAGTCCCCTCAAGTGAACTTGGGCCGTCGGATCAAACCGACATTGATTGAACGGTTATTCTTGATCCTTTAGGTCGGTGGAGCATAATCCGCGAAGTTGAACGTGATTGGCCGAAATAGGTGGACGGGCGCCCTGTCCCTGAGCCCTCTCGGCTTCCGCTTTTTTCCTGTGGCTTCTGGAGTCTTCTAGATGATAGAAAATTGTGCGGCACGTTAATATCTCTATGTAAACCCGATATGTGGGCCTTTCCTCCATATTTCCTGATAACTCCCTGCAGAAATAGACAAACACCAAAACTCGTGGAATTCTATCAGATAAAACCCTAAGTCTGGGTGTTGGTTGCATTTGGATCCTTTTCTTTGTTTATTTGCTGATTATATTTGGTACTTAAGGACCGTCAACAACTCCCTCAAGCTTACCTCTTGCTCGTCCCTGAGCAAGGATGGACTCAAGAGTTTCTGCAGTGGTTTTATGCCTTAAAGGTACACATGCGTTTAAACAAGATCTCATCTCTAGGTTAGGGTAAACTGTTAAGATTTAAACTTACTCATATTACCTTCCACCATGGGGCTTGCAACCTTCACTTGTGTCTTGAGCAATTAATAGATAGAACGGTCAAGTCAAGCACCATGTCTCTTGTTCTTTGATCAACTGTAGCTCTAGAGTTTTTACAGATTTTCAAATAAAACTCAGAGATTCCTTGTATGACTCTCTATAGTCTCTCTTTTGTGGTATTTCTGGATCCTTACCAAGGCAGTGATGATATATGCCTTCTCTCTCACCCTACTCTAATAAAGTTTTGATATCTGGAGCTCATAGGTGGGAGACAGATAATACATACTTACAAGACATTTATTGCATAGTCAAACCATGGATCCAGAGAAACAAGTCAATAAGTCAAATCAAGATGTGCATGTGTGGCGAATGAATGGTGTATGGTGATGATGGTGATAATAATGGTGAAAGTCTAATTCTACTTTTGCTCTTTTGAGGGGATACATACCTTTCTTGCACTTTGAAGCTTTCGAGGAGAATGAGATGCTCTACATTTTTCTTTTTCTTTTCTCTTAGGTAGGTATCTTGTACCCCTAATTCTACTGTCGTACACTTGTCCATTTTTACGTCACGTCTCACTTTTTTTTCTTCGAGGTTCCGGGCACTTGCCCCGTTTTATTTCCTCGTATTTTTTTTCTATTTTTTTAGAGCACTCACCCTCCTAGAATAATGCAGCAAGTGGTAGTAACCAAAATATCAAGAGCATTTATTTCACGGGGAATAACAGGGATAGGATAATGTTTTTGGCTATTCTCTCCTGCATAGGAGTAGAATATTTTTAGGTGAACATGGAGATGGAAAGGAGTGGATGTATGTGGATGCGTACTTCTGGAGTAGAAACAGCATGTATGAGTGAACGTGCAAGTGAATCTTGATTTTAACCGCATGACAAGCTCCTAAGGGTCTACAAAGCTTGACCAACTCAATGCTCATAAGCAGTAAAAAGTAAATGTATGGTTCATAGTCTAATAAGCATGTATATATTGCTGTGGTAGGATTTTAAACTCTCATCATATAGGAACTCATCATGCAACATTTTAAAGATTTTCAAAGATAAAAATTCTCCAGAATTCTACCGTCTCTAGGAACAGATGAACAGCAGCTCAACCTTCCCATATCATATCCGTTAACGACTTAGACTTTAGATCAAGTACTATTCCCACAAGTTCAGATTTAGACCAAATCTTAATTCATAACAGTCATGCCTAGACTTGAGAGAGATTTCAAATTTGAGAACTAATCATGGCAGAGCAACTATTCATCATTTCCATGTGAGAGCTTATCATGAGGGTTCATAGCAAACTTTATTTATTTATTTATTTAGCAAACTAAGCAAAGATATATATAAGCATAAAATCTTTATTTGGGTTTTTATGATTATGCATCTTTTTATTATTTGAGTAAAGTATAAACATGAGTAGTGCTCTCCCCCAAGCTAGATTTTGATGTAATTTCTTCTGATGTAGCTAGCAGGTGGTGGAGATGTATTCGAATGTCGGCAACACCCTGACAGCGATTAGAATGTCCTCCGCCGGCTAGTCTTCTTTGATCCTTGAATTCTATGGAGCTCAAATAGACAACAAAGCTTTGTGGAACTGGTTAAGTGTTAGCATAAAATCTCTTTGCCTTTATCATGTTGAGCTTCCTCTAATAAATATTACTCTCTTTGGTAGGATCAAAAATTTATTTTTATATTTTCATTTCTATAGAACAGGAATATATTTAGTTTATTTTTACGCCACCACAGTGAATGTAATTATGGGTTTCATGCCACGAGCATACTCACATGGGGCTTAGTATTTTTAACATTTTTATTTTCTTTTCAAGATAACATGAATAACTAACAAGCCATTTAAGGAAAGTAAATAATTTAAGGGAAAAGGGAATGCAGAAAGGATAAATATGGATAAGTACCGATTTTACCTTTCGGCGAGGGTTCATTGTTTTAAGTCTTCTGAACAAGACTTCTCACCGTGTTCATTCTTCTGGTGCGTCATTTGATTCAGGTGCGGACCTTGACGTCTGCACCTCTTGATACGGTGTCACCCATGTTCTTTGTTTGCCCCGCAGTTCGAAGTGCGGTGTTGGCAGTATCTTGCTCAGTGTGATTGTGCTCGTAGATCCAGGTCCTTCACTTGGTAGAGTCTGAGAGTTATAAAACTCCTCCATGTTTTGCTCAAAGTGTACCTGCTCATAGAGACAAGGCAGAGATCAAGTGCATGGGCCCTGTTGGTGGAAAACACCAACAGAACCAAAAGTGTATTTGTTCTTCTCTAACCTTAAGCATAGTGAGCAAGACAAATTTGATGGTTAACAAGATCATGAGTGTAGCATTTAAAACATTTGTCAGATTAGATCGCTCAACCTTATGGAAAGATAATCTATCTATGTATATGTCTTTGTCTTTATATCTTTCCAAAGATTGAATGTGCAACATTTTAGCTCATATGATTAGGAGTGTGGGATCATGGAGGTAGTACTAGGAACAAAGATTAAAGAACTAAACATGCTGAATCAGTTGGGTTGGTTAATTTGGAGTTATAAATCATACATGTTTGTCTCTTTATTTATGTGAACACTAGAACCAAGGAAAAGCTTATAAAAGTGATAGTCAAGTACCTTAACATGTTACCTTACTTGAAGAGTGATGGTACAGTATCACCTTGTGGAAGCTTTCCTTTCTTAGCGGTTGTGCATCATGTTTGTGGCACCCTCCATGGGTCATCTCTTATGAGCTACGTCTTCCTTGTGTAAATTGTTAAACTTGATGTGTCTCTCTCTTCATCTCCGATGTGAGTTTATCTCAGGACATCCTAGGTTGATATTGAAAGTTTTCCTGCAGGGGTTAGTCCGACAAAATATACCAATATCTACTCAAGCAGTTTTTAGTTCAGTAACCAAACTAGACTCCATGTCTAATCAGATTAAGGAAGGCTATTTAACCTAAGCACCATGCTTAATTTAAATGCCAATGGAAGTATGGCGAGTACTTCCAAACCAACACTTGCTAGTAAATAGACAAAGGTAGCATGACAGCATTTATAGAGATCTACTTACGTGGAGATGAATTAGTGTGATTAGTATTTAACAAATTGTGCATGTCTCAAAGGTAGGGACAACCAACATAGCAACATGGCAAAGGATGTTTTTATGTAAAGTACTCCCCCAAGCTTGAATTTTGCAAAATTCAAGTTTGGATGAATTTAATTCAATGTTGTATGATGATTGGTTGGACATACCTTGTGCTTGTCATTCATTCGATCTTCTTGCTCCAATCTTAGAAATGTTAGTGACAAGAATACCCGAAGGAATATTTTCACAATTATCTTTATATGCTCAATACACAAGGTAATGTTGTAAATAATTAAAAGCTCATGTTGCTCTGATCAGTGCTTATTTTAAGACACTAAGCTTGTCCTTGGGAAACCATCAATTTATGTCGGCGAAGTGGTTTCCCTTCCAACGCTGACCTATATCAAGATCAACTCAACGAGATCTACAATATTTATTATCGACATATGCATCGACAACCGCCCTTTTAAAGTTTTTATAAATAGAAAGGAAGAGGGGGTTGGAGATCTCAAACGTGGTGATGTTGGAGAGACCAATAGATTGAGAAGATGTTGCATATGAGCATGGAGTAAACGAAGTGGCTATGAAATAAATTCCATGCTCATTAATGTTATCTTCGTCTCTAATCTGAATGTTCGGAGTTTCTACTGGATTGGTCTCACCTATGTCCTCTTCTGTAGTTGGATGAATCTCATCTTCAAAGGGAGTCAAGAACTCACCATTTGAAATTGAGCCAAAGTGAGAATGCATTAAGGCTTCTTCCTTATCCATCCATTCTACACATTCTAACCATTTAGAACTTGTGATCAAGACAGGGGAGCTGATAGAATCTTCTATATGGGTTAGCTCTCCTTCACTTGATATGTCATCCTCGACTTCTTCATAATAGGAACCAGGACATTCTCTAAGAGAAACATTATTGCAAGGATTTGAATTATCCTTGCTTGAAGGTCTCTTATGGAACCAGAAGTCTAAACCATTAGTATCTGAAAGATTTAAGGTCAGAATTCCTTCCTCCCTTGAAGAATTTTGGGGTATTGATGGTTTAGGATCGATAGCTAAAGTTTGGGATTTAAGTGGTTGTGATCTGGCTATCGAAACTTCTTCTTCTTGTATAGGAACAGGTTCTTTCTCTTTCTCAGGGATATAAATGCTAGGAAACTTTCCACTCAATGAATTAATTAAATCCCTAGCTTCACTAGCAGGTAGGTGATAGAAGGATCCTCCAGAGGCTGTATTCACGGTTTGCTTATTTTCCCTACTAAGGCCCTCAAAAAAGTGAATTAGAAGAACTTCTTCTGGAATAGAAAGCTTTGGGCCAGTGAGAGTAAGGTTAATAAAACGGTCCCATGATTTGCCAACATATTCTTCTTCTAGTTGTCTAAAAGAAATAATCTCACGCCGAAGTTCCGCCACTTTGGAGATTGGAAAATATTTAAAAAGAATACTATTATATAACTCCTTCCAATCTCCATGAACACTCCCTACTTTGAGTTTGTACCAATGTCTAGCTTTTCCCATTAAAGTGAATGGAAAGAGCTTCCATTTAAGGGTCTCATCGCACATGCCTTCTATGCGAAGGAGGTCACAGACTCGATAAAACTCTCTTAGATGTGTGTATGGGTTTTCCTCACCTTCTCCTGAGAAAGGTTGTTTTTGAAAAAATTCTATGTATTCGGGGTCTATCTCAAAACTAGATGATCTTATAGGCTTTGAAGATTTTGGTGGTTCGAGATGTGTGCCCGTAGGTCTATGGAATTCATAGATAGACATGTTTGAATTCATGATAGATCAGAGATCAAGGATTAGATAAGAAGAAAGAATAACAGAGATAAGGCAAAGGATAAAAGGTAAAATATATTTTTTTTATTTTTTTTAGAAAATGATTAAGCTAGTTCATAGTCAACTCAGCAACCGTTTCCCCGGCAACGGCGCCAAAAATGCTTGTTGAAACTTGCTAACACCACTTGAATACTAGGTTGTCATCCCCAGCATGGCACTAGAGTGTACTATGGTATTTATACGCACACAGATAATCCGCAAGCGCACGGATACCGTTGAAGCTTTTAAACGGTTAAAGGTTTTATCGTATCCACAGGGAAACGGGAGAACCAACTACGCTCTAACTTAACCAAGATATATAGATAGGTGCAAATAGGAAAGACGGTAGAATTGAATAAGAACAATATTAAAGGTAAGATAACAATGGGTGATAATATGGGAATAGAGAGTAGAGCAATCTAGTATATGGGTGATGGTAGCAAAATAGAGAGAATAACTATGGTTTCTCTACTTCAAAGGGGTATGTCTATGTCTAGGACGAACCACGTGATAAGAATACACCACAAAGGATGTTTATCCATAGGCCGATAAACCCTAGCCGTCCTGCTAACAAGAGGTGGACTACAGGGGACCAACGTAACTGTCACCTACGCGGCCTACCACACGATCCGGCTACACATGGGATATCCACAAGTAATCTAGGTCTAAGCACACGCTTACACCTATACTACAACTCTCACCTATAGCGTCCTATAGATTAAAGTGCTCAAAAGAGTTCTGAACCAGAACATACATGATTAGTAATTGCATAATGAATTAGAAGTAGATTACCAGAGTCATCCCATGAGCAAGGTTGATTAGAGCTTGATCATGGTGAAGTACAACCGGAGGAAGAACCGATAGGCCGGCCTCTCCTCTAATCCTCCTTCGCTCTCCATCTCGCTACTATCTAGATCTACTCTAGTTTAGAGAAGAGAGGAGAGCTCTCATCTCTAAACCCTAGCTTTTGCTCGGTCTATGAATAATGAATAATGATAAAGGGGTTGCCTCCTCTAGGGGCCAGGGGGTCCGCTTATATAGTCCCCTCAAGTGAACCTGGGCCGTCGGTTCAAACCGACATTGATTGAACGGTTATTCTTGATCCTTTAGGTCGGTGGAGCATAATCCGCGAAGTTGAACGTGATTGGCCGAAATAGGTGGGCGGGCGCCCTGTCCCTGAGCCCTCTCGGCTTCCACTTTGTTCCCGTGGCTTCTGGAGTCCTCTAGATGATAGAAAATTGTGCAGCACGTTAATATCTCTATGTAAACCCGACATGTGGGCCTTTCCTCCATATTTCTCGATAACCCCCTGCAGAAATAGACAAACACCAAAACTCATGGAATTCTGACAAATAAAACCATAAGTCTGGGTGTTGGTTGCATTTGGATCCTTTTCTTTGTTTATTTGCTGATTATATTTGGTACTTAAGGACCGTCAACACATGCTTCATCAGGACACTGCTCAATTAGTCGATGATTCTGACCTAGCCAAAGCTCTATTCAAAGCTCTCAGAGGTCAAATCCCTGTCGATGCTGAAGAAATCCTCTTCTAGGCTGCACACTTGGAGAGCTGCCAGCTTTAGTACCAAAAGGCCACCCAACGCCTTCCCTATAGAGCCACCCATGCCCAACTCTCAGAGGAAGTAATGCAAATGATACGCCTTGCCGATGAGAAGCACAAGAGCATCGGCATCCTACAGTCCTCAGGGGAGACACTAAAGCAGAAGATTTCCGATCTGTCGACAAAAAGGGAAGCCCTACTGGCAGAGCTCAAGCAAGTAGAAGAGGCCCTCTATCAAGCTCAGCAAGAGGAAAGTCAGCTGCCCAAAATGATCAAGACTCTCCAGCAAGAATGAAACATCTAAGCCCGCAAAGTACTATAGATGAAGAAGAAGTTGAAGCCAGTGGAGGGCTCTGCCGATGAAGACATCAGGGAAATAGAAGAAGCCGATCAAATCCGCCTGCGTGCCATATCGGCTATCCAAGCCTTGCTTAATATATAAGCTCTTCATCGGCGGCATGTCTTGTTCTGCCTTTAGAGATTGCTGACTATTTTGGTCTAGCCGATAGGACTGTTATCGGCATCTTTTTTAAAAACATCATACTCAGTCCTAGATACACTTTAATCCAGCCGATAGGAATGTTATCGACACTTAAACTTTCACGCGTCAATCCATATGCTTGGGTAGTATTTCTTTAAGTATTTTCCATTCAATGCTCTGGGAAATTCAACTCCTTCGAGAGTTTCCAAAATATAAGCATTACCATGAGCAGACCGATTTATCCGATAAGGACCTTCCCAATTAGGAGACCATTTACCAAACTTCGAACTTTTAGTCCCAATCGGTAATATTAGTTTCCACACCAAATCTCCATCGGCACACTCCTTAGCTTTTACCTTTTTATCATACCATCTAGCAAATCTCTTTTTATTTTCTTCTATACTTATCAAAGCCCTCAGCCGATGCCCTGCTAAATCATCTAACTCATCTTTCATCAAAGTAGCATAGTCATTGGCAGGCAACTGGTCTTGAAAAGATAATCGCCTAGATCCAGTCTTAATTTCCCATGGTAACACTGCATCGTGGCCATACACTAATTGATAAGGTGAAACTTTAGTCGACCCATGACATGTCATCCGATATGACCATAAAGCTTCACTTAACAATGTATGCCACTTTCTAGGATTTTATTCAATCTTTCGTTTGATGAGTTTAATAATTCCTTTGTTAGACACCTCAGCCTGCCCATTTGCTTGTGCATAATAAGAGGAAGAGTTCAACACTTTAATCCCCATACCGATTGCAAATGCATCAAACTCTCCTGATATAAACATGGTACCCTGATCGGTAGTAATTGTTTGAGAAATACCAAATCGGTAAATAATATGCTCTTTCACAAAATCAATCATATTGGCCGATGTTCCTTTCTTTAAAGGAATAGCTTCAACCCACTTAGTGAAATAATCAGTGGCAACTAAGATGAACTTATGCCCTTTACTTGATGGTGGGTAAATCTGGCCGATCAAATCAATAGCCCATCCCCGGAACGGCCAAGGTTTAATAATAGGATTCATAGCCGATGCGGGTGCCCTTTGAATATTGCCAAACTTTTAACACCCTTGACATCCTTTGAAATATTTAAAGCAATCTTCGAGTATGGTCGGCCAATAATACCCGTTTCTCCTAATCATCCATTTCATCTTAAAAGCCGATTGGTGTGCTCCACATACTCCCTCATGGATTTCTCCCATCAAACTTTTAACTTCATCATCACGTAATCATTTGAGAAGAACTCCATCTATTGTTCGATAATAAAGCTCATCCCCAAGGAGTATGTACTTAGTAGCCTGAAACCTGACACGCCTCTCAACCTTTTACGATGGATCCTTTAAATAATCAATGATCGCCTTTCTCCAATCATCGGCACTGATTGCCGATAACGTGTTAAATATGGGTTGATATCCTGAGGCATGCTGAGCCAACCGATTAGCCTCCTCATTATGCAATCGAGGAACATGCTCTAATCAGAAATCCTTGAATTCCTTTAATAGCTGCATACTCCGTTCATAATAGGTTATCAAGACTTCGCTTCGGCATTCATAAATCCCAGCCAGCTGATTTATAACAAGCATAGAATCGCCGAAGATTTCAACAGCATCAGCATGAACCTCTTTTAATAATTCCTACCCTTTGATCAAAGCTTGATATTCAGCCTGATTATTGGTTGACGTAGCAACAATCGGCAAAGAAAACTCATACTTCTTTCCCTGAGGAGAAGCTAATATTATACCGATTCCTACCCCCCGGTCACACGTGGATCCATCAAAGAAGAGCGTCCAAGGAACAATTTCCAAAGTACCCGTCATACCACAATGTTGAGTCACAAAATCGGCCATAATCTGTCCTTTAACTGCCTTAGCCGATTCGTAACATAGATCAAATTCCGATAGTGCCAAAATCCATTTACCGATTCTACCACTAATAATCGGCATAGATAACATGTATCAGACTACATCATCTTTGCATATAACAGTGAATTCGGCCGATAGCAAATAGTGCCTTAACTTGATACATGAAAAATATAGGCATAAACATAATTTTTCAAGTGCCGAATACCTAGTCTCAGCATCAACTAGCCTTCTACTTAAATAATAAATCACACGCTCTTTCCCCTCAAATTCTTGAATCAAAGCCGAACCAATGATCATTCCATCGGTAGACAAATATAATCTAAAGGGCTTTCCTTGCTGAGGTGGAATCAGAATTGGAGGATTTGCCAAATAATTCTTGATTTCATCCAAGGCTGACTGTTGCTCTTTTCCCCATACAAACTCTTGATCGGCTTTCAATTTAAGTAAAGGATTAAAAGCACAAATTTTACCAGACAAATTAGATATAAACCGTCTGATAAAATTTACCTTACCGATCAAAGACTGGAGCTCAGTTTTATTGGTAGGAGCAACTATCTTGTTGATGGCATCAATAGATCTCCTGCTAATTTCAATTCCTCTTTGATGTACCACAAAACCAAGAAATTGCCCTGCCGATACACCAAATGCACACTTGTTAGGATTCATCTTTAAACCATGTTTCCTTGTGCATTCCAACACCTTTCACAGATCGGCAAGATGCTTTGTGAAATCCCCAGACTTAACCACCACATCATCAATCTAAATTTCTACCAGCTTGCCGATGAACTCATGAAAGATAAAATTCATAGCCCTCTGATAAGTAGCACCAGCAATTTTCAAGCCAAAGGTCATGTCTATCCATTCAAACAACATGACCAGGACATCTAAATGCGGTTTTTGGAATATCTTCTTCTGCCATGAATATTTGATTGTATCCTGCATTACCATCCATGAAGCTTATGATCCGATGTCCGGCCGCAGCATCGACTAGCAAATCGGCAACTAGCATTGGGTAACCGTCCATCGGCGTAGCCTTGTTAAAATTCCTGAAATCGATGCAAATTTGAAGCTTCCCATTTTTCTTGTAAACAGGAACGATATTGGAAATCCACTCGGCATACCGACACTACCGAATAAATTTAGCTTCAATAAGTTTGGTTATTTCGGCCTTAATATCATGAAGAATATTCGGATTACATCGGCGGGCTGGCTGCTGATGTGGCCGAAATCCAGATTTGATAGGCAACCGATGTTCAACAATAGATCGGTCCAAACCAGGCATCTCAGTATAATCCCAAGCAAAGCAATCTTTATATTCCTTTAACAAATTTGCTAACTGTTGCTTACACTCAGAATTTAAATAAGCACTAATAAAAGTAGGCCTTGGCCCATCACCATTATCTATGTCTACCTCTACTAAATCATCAGCCGATGTAAACCCCTGACCTAATTTTCCATCATCGGCGAACCTATACATTAAAACTCCTCATCAGAACCGACTGCTTGGATCAGTGGAATTTCGTAATTGGCAAACTTGAGGAAATTCTTCTCTCAAATTTCTCCTGAGATGGACCTCGTCCTCTCATAAGTATCTGCCTCTGCCGATGCAATGACGATTCTTCCTTCTGGATCACCTCGCCACTCCTGTTGATGCTGAAGGATTTCAAGCATAGCTGCTTGTAGTCCTCCATGGCTTTTGCCATAGCTTGCTTCTACTCATCTCTGAGATTGGCTTCCGTCACGGGGATAACGTTCTCCAAGTCAAAATTTGTGTTCGACATGTTGATCTTGATCTTGAATCTCTGTCCCACCGAGCGTGCCAAAAGATGTGTTGGTGCAAAAACTGATCTGCAAACACAAAGGGCTAATACCCGATTCAAACGTTGAGGCGTGCCAGCGGATTTGACCTTACAATCGACAAAGGTGGTAACTTGAATACTTTGGTTCGACAATAGCGATGGACCCGGATGTCATGGCCAATAGGTGCTCACGCGGAACTTGAGAACACGCCGAGTTTGACTCGACGAATTCCTAAGAACTCGTAGAAAAAAAAGGAAAATATGACGAAGTCGCCGAAAAAGTAGATGCTAGAATATGTGTAAAAACTTGTGTTTGATTGATTGATAGATATCTCATTACATTGCCACGGGGTCTATATTTATACCCTGCTCAAAAGAACTACAACTAGACACGACTAGAACTCGAATTCCAAATAAAACGGAATCCGTATACAAAACGAATCCTAATAACTAAGGAAAACAGAGTCAATCGGCAACCTCCGCGCTTCTCTTTAGAGTCATCGGTAGACTGCCTGTTACAGCCATCGGCAAACACCGGCACTGGTCATCGGCACGAACACATCACCACTTTTGGACTTGGTCATATTTGGTTGTTTCCCCATCGGCACCAACCTTCATCGGAAACTCCCCTGTAGACTAGTCACCATTACCCCATCTGCCGATCCACACTTTATTAACTCCAGGTGCGTATCCAAAGATACGTGTCCAAAAACGGTGTCAACATATGTAATTAGTTATTTTTTATTTATATTTAATGCTCCATACATGTGTCACAAGATTCGATGTGACAGAGAATTTTGAAAAATTTTGCAAAAAATGAGCATGAAAAATAATATATGGAGCACTTAGAGATTGTTGCAAAAACAAATAATAATTAAATACTGATCAGTGTAAAATAATCGTGAATACTAAAATGAAGTTTATCATTACAAAGTGCTCATTGAGATTATTAAAATAGATAAATTATTAGTTGCATTTAGAGTTAATCCCAGAAAGTTATGAATTTTTTAAATTTAAATTTGACATCGGCTAGACAAGCGAACCCACAGTTGGCAGGTGGATAAACACGCACATGCACGACACTCCACATTTGCACCAGGACTGCACGCGCTCCATGGCAGAACAAACACAGGGTTGTCTTTGGTTGTCAAAAAACACACACACACAGGGTAGTCTTTAGTAAAAACACATGTTGTGGTTCAAATGAATTTTAACCGGTTCGGTTGCATGTGCAGTCTTTTAAGTGAACCGTATAGCTAGTGTTGTTGTGATCAGCACAGCAACTGGTAAGAACTCAACTCTACTATAATTGAACTTAAATTATTTTAGGTCAGCTTTATTAGTGAAGTTTTTTTTTTGAAAAAAATAGCTCCATGATCAACTTTCTAGTTCAAGTTGACGTGTTTTCAAAAAATATATTTAGGAAAACAGCTCCACCGACAACTCAACCCCATTTGGCACAACTCAGCTTTATTAGTGAATTTGTTTTTTTTGGCAAAAAATAGTTTCATGATCATCTTTCTAGTTCAAGTTGAGGTCAACATTTAGGAAAACAACTTCACTGACTTGAACTGTTCATTACAGATGAACTTTAAAGCCATCGGATAGCCAAAGCTTCAGCTATTTCTGGTTCTGAGACTACTCTACAAAATACTTGGTTTGTAGCAGCCAAGAAATTTCCATTGTGGTTTTGTATCAACCCCATTTGGCACAACTCAGCCTTTTGCTGTCTAAGGGCATATGTGCCGTTAATGGCAAATTTTACTTACCATCTGCTCTGTCTTTGTCAGAATCGTCCTCAGATCTTTGTGTCCATGGCGCTGGTAGCGCGCCGTGCTCGAACCGGGGCCGGCGGTGGCAAAACCATCGGTGTTACGGAGGTCGAAGCTCCCCCGGCGACCTGGACGACCCAAAAGGGTACCGGGAAGCGCCCGGCCCTAGAGGAGCCAAGGTCAAAGAAGAAAAGCGTCAACCTGCAAACAGGGGGCCCTCATAATATCTGTGATAATCCACCGGATGAGGAGGGGGTGGTGATCGGGGAGAGCCACAAGCGTCGTCGTCGGCTGCTCGACAGCTGGCCGGACGATGATGCGGAGGCGACCCCGACGAGGGCGAGGCCAACCTGCACCGCCAGCTTGGCACAGGAGACCACCTCGTCGGCGACGAGGTCGGTGGTCACACCGCTGCCACAAGCGGGAACGGAGCCGACGCTGCCCCGCAGAGAGGCGACTCCAGTGCTGGAGGAGCCGGCCTAGCCGCGCCGGGAGGTGTCGGCGCCGCCGCTGGCGGAGACACCGGCGACGGGATCCTAGGAGAGGTCGGCCGCGTCGGGAACTGGAAGAACGTGAGGCAGACTGCCGCTGAAGTCCACTTTCCGCCGCTCAAACCTGTGAGTATATTTCTTACTTCATTATCCTAGCCTCTGTTAGTGAACTTTTGGTGCTGGTCATCATCTTTTCGTGGTAAAGCAGGTCACCGGTCAGGGAAGAGGCGGTTCGGGTGGCCCCCAAGCGGGTGGTAAGGGAGCCCCGTCGCGCGGTCGAGGAGCCCATGGAGCAGGCGGAGGTGTTCCCGGGACGAAGTGGAGGATATCCCTGGTGCAGTCGGCCAAGTTGGTGTCGCCGAAGAGGCGGTGCCGCCGCAGGGAGGCGTCGATGCGGACAAGAGCAGTGACGTCCCAGGCAAGCGCATTGAATAGGGTGCGGCGGGCACTGAAGACGATGGATCCGGGGAGGGGGAGGGTCCGCCAGTCCTCGAGCCCGAAGTACCCGTGGCCGGCGGTGCAGGTCACGCCGGATGCCGCTAATAACAACGAGGCGGATGCATCGAGGTTGAGGAGATCGTCCGGGAGCCGGAAGAGGGTGCAGCCCTGCAGGTCATTGGCGTGGCCAGATACCGCAACGGCCAGTGGGTGTTGCACTGGGAGGAGCCCCAAGACGGGACGGCGGTGCGGCGTTTGAAACACCTAATGAGTGAAGTAGTAAGCCAAGTCATGATATATATATATGCTTGTTTTGAGCACTGGGGTAATCCGACCTAAATGCCATGATATCTTAATAGTGCTGAATTGACCTTGTTGTTTGCAGAGCGTCGCTACGACCTCAGTGTACCAGAGACGGTGCTTTCAGTCGATCCAGCCTACTATTGATGAGAACCAGGAGCTCAAAGCTCAGGTGGCTCATCTGGTGCAGAGGCTAAAGGAGGTCGAGGCAGAACGAGATGGGCTGGAGGTGGTGGCGGAGCAGGAGCAGCAAGGTGAGTATCGTTTCGAGAGCTGTGTGTCCTTAGAGTTGACTGGGTATGCTAATATAGTGTTTATCAGTGACGGCGTCGACAATGGTGCTGCTCCAAGAGGAGGCCAACCGGGCGGAGACGGCGAGAGCCAAGGCGGTCGAGTGGGTTGATAACCTTGCCCGCGAATTAAAGAGTGAGTATAGCTCGTCATGATGATGCTAAAGGTGCTTGCGGTTTAGCAAGGCTTTATTCTGACCAAATCTTTGTCGTGCAGTCACCTAGGTGAATGCCCAGGGATAGTTCCAGGATCTGATCAAGGACAAGAAGTGGTGGGAGAACTGCTTCCACAAGATGGCGGAGGGGATCAAGCCGGTCCTTGACCTGATTGGCGCTGAAGCAGACCAGCCGCAGGCATGCTACATGGCAGAGGCCGATGTCATGGTGGGACGGTGTGCCAACTCCTGAAGTAACCTTCAGAAGTTCTTGCGCCATGCTGGGGAGTATGTCGCTGCGCAAGTGATTGGCATAGCGAGGTCACATTATCCCTTCATCGAGCTCAGGAGATTGGCAGCTGGGTTCGCCAACGAGGTTCAGACCTCCGTGCAGGCGGACGAGCTGCAGGAGTCATCATGGGCGGCCGCTGTTAGAATCGCCAAGGACATCGAGCTGATGGACGAGGCCGGAGAGGGTGGTGCCGATAAAGATTTGGCCTGATAGTGTTGTTTAATTGAAGTTTGGTGTATCTTTTGGATGATATGAAGTAATGCGTGTTGAACTATCAAAGTATTTTGGTTGCTTTAGGTTGACAATCATGTTGTCTCTTATGTTCTTCTTAAGTTGAGACTTGGTGCATATGTTAAGGATGTTTGAAGTTATCTTTTTATGCTACATATGGATGCTTAGTTAACTTATTTTATGGTTCTTTCTTGTTTTCGTATTTTCTGTTAATATTTGTGTATCCTCTAATTTTTCCTACCATTTGTTAATTTGAATGTTAAAAGTTTTTAACTCCGCCTATGGTTTGGGTGCATTTTGTGCCCTATAATACCCAATTTTTTAAAATTTGGCCTTTTTTTTGAAAAAAATTCTCTTTTGGACGCCTGGAAAACTTAATCTCAGTTTTCGACCCCGGGGGTCGACGCCATGCTTCATGGCGTCGAGGTTACACGGCTCGACGCCATGGATCACGGTGTCGAGGTCCCTGGCTGTGCCCAGCGCGGCGTCTGCGTGGCGGCTTGCGTGGCAAAAAAAAGGGTCGGCGCCATAGATCACGGCGTCGAGCTCGGCGCTACAGATCACGGCGTCGAGCCCTGTAATGAAAACCACCCGAAGCCTTCGCGCACGGCATCTTCCTCCCGTGCCGCGCCGCGCCCACCTCACCGACTGCCGCGGCCGCCTCGCCGACCCACGTCCGCCGCGCCGCGCCCGCCTCGCCGACCCACGCCTCGCCGGCCACGCCGCGGCCGCGCCCCCGGTCTGCCCGCGGCAGCTCCTCCTCCATCACGCTTTCTCCACCGAGGTGAGCCTCCCTCTTTTCGTCTTTCATTTTCTTCATATAATTAGTTTGTTATAAATGTTATAATTTAGTTAGATATTACATGTATTGAAAATACTATATAATATAGCGTATTTATTTAACTTATTTATATAGTTTGGTGACAATGTAGTTAGTTAATTTATTTATATAGTAAGATACATAATTAGTTTAATAGATACATAGTTAGTTAGTTAGATTCATATTTAAGTAGATATATAGATAGTTTGATTCTTATTTATAGACATAGGTATTATTTTAGAAAGATAATAATTCTATAGTTCTAGTTGTATTAGTTATATGCCTAGTAACTTGGGTGTTTTGTATATCAATTAGATGGACAATGTAGTAACTCTATATCATGGAGGAAGCGTGGAGGAAGATCAGTTTGGCAATGTTGGTTTTGTTGGAATGCAAAGGGTGCCTTTGATGTTTGATGAGCGACCCTTGTTTTCTGCATTGATGGGTAGTGCTCGTGATGAGCTTAAATGTAATTCAAATGAAGATGAAATCTTAGTTGAAGGGGTACTTCATCATGGCCGGTCAGGAACAATTTTTAGGCGGTTGGTCCCAATTGTATCCGAGGTTCAATGGGACAAATATGTCAAAACTGTCATGAAGAGTGAGTTTCAATGTTTGGATTTGGTTGTGCGCAACTTGTCCAACGAGCCAGCCCCTCTAGTGGATTCTCCTCCTAATTGCCAACCACCCCTTGGTGGGTTCTCGTCAGAACCGAACAATCTGGCACCCTCAGCTCCCCCAGTACCCAGTCACGAGGTGGGTGTGGAAGATGTGGTTGTCGTTCCTGATGCTCAATCCGGTCCCAATGAGGCTGGAACATTTGTCGGTGGTGTTGGTGTTGGCTGCCTAGAGACCCCTATGACCCAGACAATTCAATGTAAGTGGCGTAGTTACATTATTTATTCCGTTACCCTTCTTCGTTCGATTTAGTTGTCTCAATTGTATCCATATTTGTGGTTTTGTTGTAGGTGACAATCCAAGTAATGATTGTTGTCCTCCTGTGCCTCCATCATTTAATGTTGATGCAGCTTTTATAGCATCTAATAGTTTGGATGTTAATATTGAGGATGATGAGGAGCCCTATGGCACAGCTAGAGCTGTTGATTCCGATGATGACCGCCCAGTTGCGCCTTTAAGTGAACAAGAAATGGAGATTATCAGACGTTTCTGTCCTGATCGTGATCCACTAGTTCACGAGTTTAGTGACCTCAGTCATTCTCAAAATGCTTATGTAGAGGGAAGAGATGACGAGCTGCTGGAGGCTCCTGAGGCTAGTGATAGTGTGCAAATTCAGAAGGGCATGATCTTTAATGACTTGCCCAGCTTAAGAAGGTGGTTACAACAATATTCTGTAATACGTAAAAGACCCTTCAAGGTGATGCACTCCTATGTTGAGCGCCGCTACACGGTTGTGTGTGAGATGTCAGATTGCAACTGGAGGGTCTGTGCTCGTAAACAGAAGGCCACCGGGAAGTTCAAGATCACAAAAACTATAGGTCCGCACACTTGTGCCCAGACTGACCTTCAACAGAAGCATCGACAATTGACCTCTACCCTTATTGCTAGTACGTTATGCACAACTTTAAAGGGTCAGCCCAACTTGAAGGTCACAACAATTATGGACATGGCTCAAAAGATATTTAAGTATGATATAAAGTATGGTAAAGCATGGAGGGCAAAGCAAAGGGCCTGCAAGAGGATATATGGGGACTGGGAGGAGGGGTACGAGCAGCTGCCAGCAATGTTCAATGCAATGAAAGCAGCAAATCCAGGCATGCATTACGAGTACATTCCGAAGCCTAATGAATGGAGGAATGGGAGGCAGATATTCTTTCGTGCATTCTGGTGCTTTCCACAGTGTGTCTAGGCCTTTAGGCACTGCCGTCCAGTGTTATCAATTGATGGTACTTTTCTGCTTGGCAAGTACATGGGCACTCTTTTGGTAGCCATTTCCTGTGACGCAGACAACGCATTGGTCACAGGAAATGGCTACCAAAAGATGCGCTGCCATATACATGTCTTATGTTTGTAGGTGAATTGGGAGCCGTACACGGCAAATGATGCGCTGCATCTTGGAGTAAGCAGCATGTGTAGCGAGGATGAAGACCTGTACTTGATGATGTACCCTCTGATTTGCTTCTATGCTGTTGAGTATGTTGGGTATTTTAAACGCAAACAGAAAAATCCGCAAGCGCACGGATACCGATGTAGCTTTCACCCGGGAGTATTCCAGATTATCGATTTTCCACAGAGAACGTGAGTGTACTAATTAAGATCCAAGATCGCCCAAGGATAACTATATAATTATTTTTGGTGGGAAGAGAGGAAGTTTCCTGAGAGTTTTCTAGTTGATCTAAGAATCAATAATTACTTCAAAGATTATTTATATCGGGACATCAAAGCACTAACCACAGAAAGAGATGAGAAGGGGGCTAGGAAGGTCTGACTACGGTCCTACAAACACCGATCCGAACGAGGTGGAATACGTCGACCGTTAGGGCTGTCACTACCCTAAGGCTACCACAACAATCCGCAGGATTGGGCGCAATTCCAGGTAATCGCAAGACTAAACACCACGTCTAATCTATTAATTACTACTCTAGCGTTATAAAGACTAGAGCACTTGATGCAAGCGGGAATCCAATAAATAACTTGAATGTAAATAAAAGTAATTAAAGAACTCAGGAATTATGAATTGAAGAACTTGGAGAACGATGAAGAACGAACCAGTTGCTGCAAAAGTATAATGTTGAGGAAGATCCGACAGATCCGGCTCCTCCTCTGCTCTCCTCTTCTCTCTCCCTATTTTCTAGATTACAACTAGAACTAACTAGAACTAGAACTAGAAGAACTAGAACTATAACTAGATGAACTAGAACTAGATCTAGATGAACTAGAGGTAGAACTAGAAGAACTAGAGGGATCCTCTCTACTTGGATGAAGAATTAAAACCCTAGCTTTGATTCTGTAGAAGAGATATGATCTCCAGGGGCCAGGGGGTCTGGTTTTATAGTCCCTTCAAGTGAATCTGGGCCGTTGTATCAAACCGACATTGATTGAATGGTTATCCTTGATCCTTTAGGTCGGTGGAGCAATATCCCCGAAATGTGTCCTGTTTGGACTCTGGAAGTGGGCGGGCGCCAAGGAGAGTAGGGCGGGCGCCCTGTCCCTGAGCCCTCTCGGCCTCTGCTTCCTTTCCGTGGCTTCTGGAGTCTTCTAGATGGCGGAAAATTGCGCAGCACATTAATACCTCTATGTAAACCCGACGTGTGGGCCTTTCTTCCGTATTTCCTGATAACCCCTGCAGAAATAGACAAACACCAAAACTCGTGGAATTCTGTCAGATAAAACCCTAAGTCTAGGTGTTGGTTGCATTTGGATCCTTTTCCATGATTAGTTGACGGTTAAATGTGAGCATTAAGGACCGTCAACAAGCTGCCCCAAGCTTAACCTTTGCTCGTCCCTGAGCAAAGATGAACTCAAGAGTTTCTGCAGTGGTTGCATGTCTTAAAGATACACATGCGTTCAAACAAGATATCATTTCTGGGTTAGGGTAAACTGTTAAGATTTAAATTTACTCATTTTACCTTCCACCATGGGGCTTGCAACCGTCACTTGTGTCTTGAGAAGTGAAAAGATAGAACGGTCTAGTCAAGCGCCATGTCTCTTGTTCTTCGATTAACTATAGCTCTAGAGTTTTTGCAGATTTTCAAATAAAACTCAGAGATTCCTGGTACGACTCTCTCTAGTCTCTCATTTGTGGTATTTCTGGATCCTTACCAAGGCAGTAATGATATATGCCTTCTCTCAAAGTATGTAGTATTTGTGGTATGAGGCATAGTGGCATTGCCTTCTCTCTCACCCTACTCTAATAAGGTTTTGATATCTGGAGCTCAAAGGTGGGAGACAGCTAATACATACTTACAAGACATTTATTGCATAGTCAAACCATGGATCCAGAAGAACAAGTCAATAAGTCAAATCAAGATGTGCATGTGTGGCGAATGAATGGTGTATTGTGATGATGGTGATAACAATAGTGAAAGTCTAATTCTACTTATGCTCTTTTGACGGGATACATAACTTTCTTGCTCTTTTGAAACTTTTTGAGGAGAATGAGATGCTCTATATTTTCTTTTTTTTTTCTTTTCTCTCAGGTGGGTATCTTGTACCCCTAATTCTAGTGTCGGACACTTGTCCATTTTTACCTCTCGTCTCACTTTTTCTTTTCTTTTGAGGTTCCGGGCACTTGCCCCTTTTTATTTCCTCGTATCTCTCTTTTTTTTCCCTTCTTTTTTTATTAGAGCACTCATCTCCTGAAATAATATAGCAAGTGGTAGTAACCAAGATAACTTGAGCATTTATTTCAGAGAGGAAAACAGAAATGTTTTTGGCCATTCTCTCCTGGATTAGGAGTAGAATATTTTTGGGTAGTTCTGGAGATGGAAATGGGTGGATATATGTGGATGCGTACTTCCGGAGTAGAAGCAGCATGTGTGAGTGAACGTGCAAGTGAATCTTGACTTAACCACATGACAAGCTCCTAAGAGTCTACACAGCTTGACCACACTCAATGCTCATAAGCAGTAAAAAGTAAATGTGTGGCTCAAAGTCTAGCAAGCATGTATATATGGCTGTGGTAGGAATTTAAACTCTCATCATACATGAACTCATCATGTGATATTTTAAAGATTTTCAAAGATAAAATTCTCCAGAATTCTAGCATCTCTGGGAACAAATAAACAGCAGCTCAACCTTCCCATATCATATCCGTTAACGACTTAGACTTTAAATCAAGTACTCTCCCCACAAGTTCAGGTTTAGAGCAAATCTTAATTAATACCAGTCATGCCTAAACTTGAGAGAGATTTTGATTTTGAGAACTAGTCATGGCAGAGCAACTATTCATCATTTCCATGTGAGAGCTTATCATGAGGGTTCATAGCAAACTTTATTTATTTATTTATTTATCAAACTAAGCAAAGATATATATATAAGCATATTAGAGTAAAGTATAAATATGCGTAGAATACTTAGCTGGATAAATGGGGGTGCTCTCCCCCAAGCTGGATTTTGATGTAATTTCTTGTGATGTAGCTAGCATGTGGCGGAGGTGTATTTGAATGTCGGCAGCACCCTGACAGCGATTAGGATGTCCTCCGTTTGCTAGTTTTCTTTGATCCTTGAATTCTGTGGAGCTCAAATAGACAACAAAGCTTTGTGGAACTAGTTAAGTGTTAGCATAAATATTTAGCCTT